>NW_024714177.1:0-64802 GCF_018991925.1 Homarus americanus | reverse complement strand
AGGTGAGTGAGGGTGACCAGCAGAGGGTGAGTGAGGGTGACTAACAGAGGTGAACTACTAATAAGTTACCAAGATTTATACACAAGTAAATCTGACTAACGAGACACCTAACACATCCAGGTTATTCTGTTTCAACGTAATAATTCATTTTGCTTCCGTAAACAGATCAGTGGTAGAGGTGAGAGAGCAGGTGAGGGAAAAAGGGAAGATAGACCACAGAATCCCTGTGTTGTGAGGGTAAACAATGTTGCCGGCGGGAACAATGTTGCCAACTCCAGCTGATTCACTAAAGACCTTTGTTTCCACAATATCATGAACTGTGGTTCGTGCTTTAGTATAATGTATATGTCATTTACAGCTGCGTGTTGTAACTTCACCTGGATGTTCGGGGAAATAGGACGCTTATACGAACAGTCTTTTATTGCTGGTAACTGTGGTTATTGACAGCCAAGTAGACATGCCAGCGACTACATTTTCTAATAATTATTCATTACTTTTTTTTCTATCAAACGATATAATCTCGACACAATTTTTATTCTATTTTGGCCGCCCTCAGGGGTATCGCAGCCTATCATAACCCTGCACGACTCCCAAAGAGGTATAATCATTCGGTGATGGACAAACATGGAGCCTTCGTGTCTTAACACCAGTACAGCGCTCCTAACCAATCATAAATTCTTTAGTAATCATCCAGGGATATGATTGGCGGTGGTTGGATACCTTCTGAACTCATCTGCAAGGACGACCCATGGGAGATATAACTTATCGAGGGAACCTTTGAGACGTCGAGCCTAAGTCTTAAGAATTTACAGGTGTGTCTTGAAAACCTGGGGTCGACAGTCTCTCTCTCTCTCTCTCTCTCTCTCTCTCTCTCTCTCTCTCTCTCTCACTAATCACCTCATTATACCATAACACATCCTTCCACATTCCACTACACTGCTCCTCCCTCCTACACGTCTCGCCTCTACCCTTCAGGTCAGGACACAACCCTTGACAACATCACTACACCCCTTATCATACCGCCACTAACATCCAGCACACCACTACACCCTCTACCACACCGCCACTGACATCCACCACACCACTACACCCTCTACCACAACGCCACTGACATCCACCACACCACTACACCCTCTACCACACCGCCACTGACATCCACCACACCACTACACCCTATAACATACCATCACCAACCTCCACCACACCTTCTCTCCACCCACTCTCTCCACCCGTCCTCTCTCCCACTCCACTAACACTCCATTATGTCCTGTAGCTCTCAAACAACCCCTCACTCTCGTATATTCTCTACAACACACTTATGCCCCACTCCTTATATATATCTCCAACACACTACCTACACCCTCTTATGTACCGATACACTCCACCAACACTGTGTATACACTTACTAACACACACACACACACCAAACTTTAGTCTCCCGATCAATACTCGCATCTTGATAATATTTGTATAATTTAAAACACACTTGAGATTTTAAATTTAGTTTTATCTCCCCCCACTAAACACTCCCTTATGTTCCAGAACACTTGATCTATACTCAATACATCTTCCAAACACTCGCAATCATCACTTGATACATAACAATAATATTCAACTATTTAATACACACCGCTGATCAACACTTTATCCACTACACTCCACAACCCTCCTAAGCTACACATCACCCCCTTCACTTCACAACACCCAGCATACCCCACAACAACCCTACAACCCACAACACCACCAACACCAGAACAATCACCCCCGTCTCCGCCCGACAATACTCATGAAAGTCTACGGACAATGCAACCCATATTTCACTTACTCCCGCTATATAGATGAGGCCGCGCATTAGGGTTACCGATCACCTTATAAATAGAGAAATGCTCACAAATATTTACACGTAGGTGCATTAATTTTTAACTGAGGACATGAGGAGACATTTAACCAGTGTCATTAAGGTTCAACACCGCCTAAAATATTTCAAGACTTCCCTGTAACTTGTGGTTTTGTTCACTATAGTCAAGAGGAGACGACTTAACGTTGTCTTAGACTTTTACGCCCGGAGTTTTAAACAAAATCTTTCGTTGACGGGGGTCATCGTGTCGACAACTATAGTTTTAAATGCGAAGGACCTCGCACTGCAGCGTGCAAGGGAAAGGGACGGTGGGAAAACGAACTTATAAATTGGAATTTGAAGATGTGGCTAGCACCTGTTTTTTGTTTCATTGCCAAAAGCCAGCTCGTTCAGCTGTGTAAATCATCTCATCGTACTAAAGCAATTTGGTAGGCGAATTTTCCTCAGAAAAATATTAACTGGCGAGATTCTGGCCTAGAAATCTTAAAATGGATAGAGCCAAAATTCACTGGGAGAAATTCGTCACCAAACTTTATGCGACATATATTAATAAAGTAAGTACATTTGAGCTACTTAATGAAACGTTTTAGCAGTTTTGAAAGTGAGTTTCTGTCTGGAAAATATAAACTGGCAAGCTTTTGGGCTAGAAATCTTAAATTGGATATAGCCAAATTTCAGTGGGAGGGCATTGTAACAGGGACGTATACTGTGATTTGCTTGAAAGTAGAGCAAGTGTAAGGGTAAATGGAAGCATTATTGGTTTAGTAAAATAACTGTTTTGGTTAATAGGTTTTATTATCAGGGTTATTTTCCAGTATATTATTTGGCTTTAAATTACACTTGTTATATCCTCCAAACATGATCACAAGACAACTTGAAACAGTATTTCAATTATCACAAAATTATAAGGATTACACTGGCATGAGCAAAAAAAATATATCACAGTACAGTACAGTACAGTACAGTATATGTAAAATTATATAATTCGAAGAGTACTGTATTTTGCTTGAGGTAATAAAGGTACACATTTCTTAAGGCTTCAAAGTACAATACTGAAACAGTTTTCAAATGTAAGAGAAATAAATAAATAATAAATTTTACTTTCTCTAAATATGAACAAACAGTAAAAGCAAATTTTATCACAGTACCTATACAGTAAACAGTGCTGTATATAAATTAATTGTAATCATAATTAGTTTAAAATTGCAAATAATAGAAATTATCATCCTTAAAGGATTTTAGAAGTACTGTACCTGTATTAAAATTGTAATTGAAGTACAAAAGAAATGTGAAATAAAATATTGATTAAAATTCCCCAATAATTCTGAGTGTACAATACACAGAATATTGTTTATGAAATTGTAGCAAAAAATATGTTGGAAAAATCTATTTGTTTTCACAAGAACTACAGTAAAAGTACAAAAAATCATAACTAATGTTAGAACAAAAAAAAAATATGATTTCATATCTCCATTAACTGCAAAAAACAGTAAACAGAGAGAGATAGAAAAAACATCACAGTTTATACATTATCAATTATGACACTCATGGCAAAGTCTCCAAAATTTAACTAAATTGCCCACAGAAAGAGGTGGAATAATGGCTGCACTCTTGACATATGTCACTGGTCAACAACTCTAATGCTCACTCAAAATACAGTATGCACAGATTGGGCTGATAATGTATTGTTCATACTGGTGAAGACCTTTAAGGTCTCCAATATAGTACCATTCAGTTTTTGTGTACTGTCCTTAATGGTAGTGAAGCATTCATTCCTCATGTTCACCTGCTGGATATTGAAGCTGCTGTTGCTGGTGGTGGTACTGTTGGAGGTGGACCTCCTGTTGCTGGTGGTGGCACGGGTGATCCTGCTGGTGCAGACGCTGGCATAATTGGTGGTGGTGACTGCCTTCTCCCTTGAAGAGGAACTTTTATCTCTACAACTTATGCACTAATAACTCCTGTTCTCTGCGAGATATGGGACTTGTCCATGCTGATTGAGAGTAATAAAGGTTCATGGTGAGAATACTGTACAGTAGTCTTAATTTTAGTGCCAGCGTTTGTAGTGTAAACAAACGCACCTCTGGCATACCAACTAGACGACCAATAATGCATCAGCGAAGGTGGGGAGGCTTATCAACCCTACCCTACTTGGTCCCACACGAAGGGAAGAGGTTCGAGCAGTTAAAACTATCGCTTGTGAGAACAATTCCAACAAGCAGGCTCTTCCTCGGAAAGGGAAAATGCTGTTTAAGACTCCCGGCGTTAGCCACACACATGTTCTCCCTCCATCTCCCCCTCGTCCTCCTCTCCCTCGTCCTCCTCGTCCTCCTCTTCCGTCTCCTCCTACTCCTTCTCCACACTTACATCCTTGTTCTGTACAGTTGACATTCTCACATCTTCCCTTATATATCTCTTGTGTCATGTCATTTATGTAGCGCACGCACGCACGCATCATCTCTCCCATGGCACAATAAAAGAAAAATCAATTGATCAATAAAATCTTACAACCTACTGTACTTGTCTATGTAAATTTGTTGGGTACTAAGCTGTGAGAGAGAGGGAGAGAGGAGGGGGGGGGGTTAAAGTTATCGTCACTTCATTTCATTACGAGGTACGAGAAATTTGTTAGAGGAAACACGAACAATTATTTCAAGAGTCAATATCACACGAAATAACTTTAGTGTTGACAGTCCAGAACATCTGTTGGGAACATAATGACACCTTTAACTATTAATGATCCACCAATGATAATCCATCATAGTCTATCTGAGGCATTTAATTCAACCCAAAAAACAATCGCATAATATTCCTTGCTTCCCAAAAAACAGAGAATTAACGATATAATGTAATAATTAATGTACTTTAATACCTCACTATTTACGCTGTCACTGTAGATTATCTGCCTCTTGTTTTAGTGAATATCCGATACATATAAATACATACAGGTTCATCTGGAAATAATACCCAGATTTTAATTGGTTCTAGATTCAAATCCTGACATTCTATTTCGATGAACTTGTATGAAATAATTTTTATATTCATTACGTTGTATGAAAAAAAAAGGGAAAGTTTTGTTCTATTATTCGTATTCAAGTTGGGTGACTGTTTTCTTTATTCAGTCTTCCATTTCTTTCTCAACAAGTTCAACGTTGCATTCAGGCGGCTTCCAGGACTTGCAGTCAACACACCGTCAGCGACTCCCCCCGGATAATGATGGCAGAGTCTCAGGTAACAACGGAGGCGGCAGTGGGGCGCTTCTCCCAGGGCGCCGACCGGTGCTCATAATCCTCCCCTGCCTCCCCCAGCCTGTGAAGAGGACAAACCCACGTGTGTGCGGACTGGCATTATATGTACTGATTGGACTTTACATCACCCCCACCCGTGTTTCTGCAGGTGTCTCTTCCACGACAAGAGTTGCATTAGTCTTGGTTTGCTTAGGTTAGGTAGGTTAGGTAGGTTAGGTTAGGTTAGGTTTAACAAGATTAGGTTAGCTTAGGTTGGGTAAGATTAGTTTACGTTAGATTATATAAGTTAAGTTTTATTTATGTAAGATAAACATAGGTTAGTTTGGGTAAAGCTTATGTTAAATTAGCTTACATAAGTGTGGGTTAGGTTAGGTCAGTTAAGGTACATCTGGTGTGGGAGATTGGATCACTTCTGGCTGTCACGGTGACCAGTCAACAGACGCCATGTCTGAAAATGCGTAAATTCCGCTTCAACTTGCGACACACTGCGTTAGACGCCAACCTCCTAAGACACGATAAAACAGTCAACGTTAATTAGAATTCACAATCAAGTCGAGTGGTGGCCAGAGGAGGGTGAGCGTCTCTACTAGGGCTGCCTGCCAGAGTCCACACGTTGCTCATCATCGCTTTTATTACAACAAACACACAAATTCCCGATGTGTTGTGGGGGACAGCTGGGACCCGCTCCAGCTTTCAGGAGATGAGTTCTCTCTAAGGCAGAACACCTGGGGGGGTCCTTGGTGCTCTGTGGGGAAATTCACACGTATAAATTTAGCAAAATATTTTGTGAGTGTGATGGTGGATATCACTCCGTGTTGTGATCCACCATTTAGGAATATGAATTATATTTTAGGGAGGAAAAAATCTGGAAGTCTTTGGTCCTGTCATGATGAAATCCCAGATAATATTTTTTTTGCGTAGTGGAAATCATTACTAGCGTGACTCATGACGTTGTGTGAAGGTAAACAGTTTAATTCTCGGAGACGAACAGTGGACGATGACAACGACCTTCACCATGACGGATGATTATAGTTTGTCTGGAGGAAACTACAAGTTACATACCGTCTATGTCGCTCTTTTTTTACCCCCAAAGTACAGTACAGTACTGCTAATTCCGTTTACTCGGTGCTGGTTCCTGCAATTAAAGTTTACATTATCTAAAGCAAACTTCACATATGTTAATGATACTAAAATAACCTCAGGGAAGCCTTGATTGATGATGGAGACGAAGAGAATTTTATATGACTAACTTAATACGGATAAATAAACATATACATATATACATACATATAGTTTAATCCTTTGAGACATTACCTTTGTTGATGAAAGTTTAACCCTTTAAGTATAATGTTTTTTAACATTACGATAACGTTAAATCAAACCATCAAGGACGATGGTTTAACTCATTCATCTTAGAAACTGTCTAGTAAAAACTATTAAAATAGACAAGATATATTTTCCTATTAACAAAGACGAGTTGGACCTATCGTGTGTCGTGGGCCCCAGCTCGGTGTGGCCATTCTCAAGATCCCGGCGGCCGCTATATCTGTCACAATGGCCACAACAAGGTGCTTCCCGCCCACTATATTGTGCCAATAAACTCTTGTTCACGCCCCAGAAATTAGCCGGAGAGGTGGACAAATATTGTTGGTCGGGGAGGGGGAGTCTCTTGCCACATAAAAGAATAATGTTTTCTATCTTTCTTATTTATTTTTGTTGAGTGTGTTGAAATGCGTCATCTGTTGTCTCGTATTTGTGTTCCACGACCAGGCAGTGACTCACGGTCTGTGTGTGAGTCCCCAAGGAACCTTTTTGTGGGAGGTGAATAATTATTTAAGTGTAGGTTGTCTGTTCCTTATAGTAGTGGTGATAATGATACTACTACTACTACTACTACTACTACTACTACTACTACTACTACTACTACTACTACTACTACTACTACTACTACTACCACCAATAGTAATAGTAACAAAACAATGAATAAACAAACAAATCAGAAAAAAGAGAAAGAGAATATATCAAAAAAAAAATAAGAAGTAAATTAACACCTGAACAGTCAATGAGGGAGAAGATAATATATCAGATAAGATTACAGTCAACTTTCTCTACTCATTATCATCACGACTTAATGATCACACTACACATTTTAATGCCACTAAATTGCAGTGTATTTTTTCTGCTACAGATATATAATACTACAATGTTTTCTCTCTCTCTCAGTAACCTTTGAAAAATTGTCCTCTAAATAATCTCACAATACATAGTTAAACGCTAATTTGTTCTTGATAAAATACTTGGGTTTAACGTTGAAAAGGTTGGAAGGTAAATTAACGTAATTCTTTCACTATAATTTTAGGAAACTTTACACAATCGATTATCAATATGTGTTTTATATATACTTACAAACACTACATATCTCACGAATACTGAAGACTAACACTAACTCAGTATCATATAGCAGTGTTTGGAGATTATAAAGTGTTGAAGGATGATAAGTGTAATTGGCCTTCTCTTATGGTTATATGGCCCGTACATAATGTCTTTGATTACATCCATTACATGATTACAATATAAAATGGGTTGAATTATTGGTGCTGTGAGAACAGTGTTTTTATTCTACACTGTAACACTATCGTAGGGTAAATTCTCTCTCTCTCTCTCTCTCTCTCTCTCTCTCTCTCTCTCTCTCTCTCTCTCTCTCTCTCTCTCTCTCTCTCTCTCTCTGTAGTCTTTACTCTCAAACAAGAATGTACAGAGAAAAGCAGACACGGACGTACACATAGAAATATACAAAGACGTACACAGAAAATATTAGAAAATATGTAAGGAAAAAGAAATAAAACGAGATTTTGGCAGCACATTGCAAATCAATAAAATGCAATCTACACATCCACTAACCCACACAGCAGGGGCCAGGCTCTCCCTCCCTTCCTGCCTCTCACTCTCTTTCTCTCCCCTCTCACATGACACCTCCTCCCATTCTCACCCTCACCCCTCCACTCCTCCACCTACCCTCACCCTGGATGGAGGAAGGGAGGGAGGCAAGAAGGCTGTAGACAGTGAGAAAAGGAAGGGGGGAGAGAAGGGGAGAGACAGAAAGAGGGAGGGAGAGAAAGAGGGAGAGAGGAAGGGAGGGAGGCCGGCTTCATATCGTCTAATGTTAATAACTCCATTGGTGGTCAACCAGGCACCATCACCTCCTCCCCCTCTCCCCTCATCTTCCTCCCCCTCCCTTCCTCCTCCTCTTCCCCCTCCTCTTCAACCTCCTCTCCCTCTTCCCCCTATTGGCTATTGATCCCACGGGGCAATTTGCCGATACTCGGATCACATCATCATATTTTACACCAATAGGATGAATGATCTATGCCGTAGCCGCTGGTTGCTGTGGTGGTTCCTTGCGGGAGCTAATATTGGTGGTAGTAGTGGTGGTAGTATTAATAGTGGTGATAGTAGTAGAAGTAGTGGCGGTGGTGGTAGTAGTAATATATCTGAGAGCTATTTAACTAGCCCATGGGTCGCTAGTCAGAGGAAATCAATTACTTGGGTCAGCACAGGTCACTTTCCTGCTCTCACTTAACGTATCAAATGATCAACAATTCATGAGAATGAGTCAGAACGTTTCGTATCCTTCTAGTTAACTTCAGTCGACCAATCATCACCTTCCCCGAGCTTACAGTCCACTTATAATACAGGAAGCTTATATCCATTGAGAATTCTGTGCTACCACATATAAAATTACGTTCCTCACTCACAACGGGAGACTCACTTCACCACCCCCAGTGTTAATACATTACAAGAGTGATGAGAGAGATAACCAGAGAGATGGAGCTCAGGTTTAGACAAAATGAGAGACAGATAAAAAATGGAAAGGTTTATACATTATTAAATGTTCGATAGAAAAAGAGTCAGGGAGAGTAAAATAATAAGAAAGACAAAAAAATGTGGGAATAAGAGAGAAAAAGATTATATATTGTAAACCACTAAGAACGTTGAGAATGCTAAAAAAAAGAGAATAAGTTTACACAATTACGAAAGAGAGAAAACACAAAAGAAAGCATAAAAGACCAAATATTACGTAGATGGGAAGAATGACATGAAAAAAATCCCTATTTTAAGTTCTCCGTTTTTTTGTAATTTGGGTTTTGAGGTAGTTAGCCCAACCCGAATTGTCTATTACCTTCCCTAATGGGGATTACAGAAGTAAATGGGTTCATGGGGACGCCATTTTTTGTGATGGTATAGAGGAGTGCATTTTATAGGATTAAGTCACGTTGTGTGATGTTAGAGCGCGTCGAGTGAGGTTAGAGCGTGTTGTGTGAAGTTAGAGCGTGTTGTGTGAAGTTAGAGCGTGTTGTGTGAGGTTAGAGCGTGTTGTGTGAGGTTAGAGCGCGTTGTGTGAGGTTAGAGCACTCAGCACATTGTGTGAGGCTAGAGCACATTGTGTGAGGTTAGAGCGTGTTGGCTGAGGTTAGTGTGCGTTGTGTGAGGTTAGAGCACATTGTGTGAGGCTAGAGCGTGTTGGCTGAGGTTAGTGTGCGTTGTGTGAGGTTAGAGCACATTGTGTGAGGCTAGAGCGTCTAAGATTTAGCCAAAATTTTTCACTTTTAATAAACAGAACAAAAACAGCAGTTTACGTGCCATCTATACATCTTTCCTCTGTCTATAAACACATAAAGTGGGAATCTGTTTACATATATTGGCTGTATCGCCATTATGTAGATATTTATCTTCTTTTTATATAAATCCAAGTAATTTATAGAGTCTGAATCGACATTATTTCATGAACAGGAAGAATAAATCTTCACTTTTGTGCCCCAAGTGATCTATATTTGATTCATAGCTATATTATTGTTGTGGATGTTGTTGTTGTTGGTATTGTTGTGGTTGTTGGAGTTGTTCTTGTTGTGGTTGTTGTTGTTTTTGCTTTTTTGTTGTAGTTATTGTTGTGTTTGTTGAAGTTGTTGTTGTTTGTGGTTGTTGTTGGATTATCCACAAGTACTTTAACATTAAAATTCTGTAAGATCTTTCAGTGCGTAATTTAATGAAGATAGTTTACTTACTAACCACTTTGTGTACGGAGTCGACTCTGAGCTGAATAAAATTGTTTGGAGTTAACCAAATAAAATATTAAAAGAGGCGTACCTGTATTGAAGGAGTTAAGCATAAAGAGAGATGCTTCCAAACAGTGTTGATGTGGCGTCCTGCTGCTGAACCCACCTTGTGTTTACTTGGTTCATTATGCACCGTGCTTGTCTTCATTCCCTTGTATGTTTACTGTACGTGTGGTAATCTTTCTCTGTCCCCTCTTACCTCCATCCCTCTCCTATCTCCTCTCCTATCCACAGCCCATGTTAAATATTGTACCTATCCTTCCTATCCTAAGTTCATGTAAAACACCTGGTCAGACCTATCCTCTTACCATCCCTCTCCTACCTCCTATCCCATCTTCAACCTATGTTAAAGATTTGGGGAATGGGATGGAATGGCTAGGAGTGGGGTGGGATATCGTGGGATGGGGTGTAATGGTGTAGGATGGCGTAGGATGGCGTAAAAAAAACCTAAAATGACGTAAAATTATATGAGATAGTGTAGGTGTATCGTAAAAATAGCGTGGAATTGCGTAGAAAGGGCAGGAACGGGGCTTTCCCAAGTGTTAGAAAATCAACAACCACTTCAAGCTGGCGAGAGGAGAGTAAGAGTAGCACATACGGGTCCCCACTTCACTCTTTTCTGACAACAAGCACGTCAAAATTGCTTTCACCCCTTCAGCTCTCGACCACTTTAACCCCCCTCTCCTCCTCCTCCTCCTCCTCCTCCTCCACCCCTGCTCTCAGCACGCCACTTCAAGAGTAACCCCTCACACGCTCCCTCTGCTAATTCACAAAGGCAAATTGCTGGTATCAGATATTAGAGGGTAGCTGGTGGAGACTATAAGAGA
Source organism: Homarus americanus (assembly GCF_018991925.1). Lineage (NCBI taxonomy): Eukaryota > Metazoa > Arthropoda > Malacostraca > Decapoda > Nephropidae > Homarus > Homarus americanus. Next base: position 53,755 of record NW_024714177.1, on the reverse strand, counting down.
TGTTATGGTAGTTTCAGTGAAAGATTTTCCCCTTATTTATTTCTGTTTTTTCTATTCATGTCGATGGCATGGTGAGTCTCTCTCTCTCTCTCTCTCTCTCTCTCTCTCTCTCTCCACTCCCGGCCGGCCCTCAGAGCCGCATTATAAACTCTCCACCACTGCTAATTGAAATTTACTCACACAGGAGCAGCATTAACCCGCCGCTCTGACCCACTCATTAAAAACTATTACCAATGAACGTAATAAAAAAAACTTTATTAAAATCTTCCCTCGGGACAGAGTTAACCAGCTGGCAACTCTCAATTACATATAGATATTAATTATTTCTATACTGGGTGTAATAATGTCGTTACTACTACTACTACTACTTTTTTAAACGTGGCATCCAGCCTCCCCCAGTAGCCACATCTTCGCCGCCATTTTATTACCTTAAAATTAAATATCCTGATACAAAAATAGCACTCTAGCTGTGTTGAGTTAGTTGAACTGCAGATCTATGCAGCATTCAGTGACTGTTGCCTCATAGACAATATCTGCGACCGTTGTCGACTTTGGGGCCGAAGATCTCGTTCTCCTGAGGCAACGCAATGTAGACCAAAGCACGGAGAAGGACAGTCGGCATCTCAACTAGGCTGTAACGACTTCTAGGCTGCTGCTTCTGTTCGGATAACACCTCCGCCAGTCTTGCATAAAAACAACTAGCACTTGGTCCCATCCCGCCAGAGGTTGTGAACACCAGAGATGAGAAGCTGCCTTCATCAACATTCTGAATTCTCTCTCTTATGCCCTGTTCTTGTCATTCTCGTTCCTATATGTGTGCAGCATCGAGAACTAGATTACGGTGACATGCAGCCATGGGGTTGAAAATCCTTATGTCAAAAAAGGCTCGCTGTCCCCGAGTCAAGAATCCTCGAGCACTACCCTCCACAGGGGCTTCGTTGGAAGTGTTGGAAGTCCTGTGATGGAGATTCTCACCATCCAATGGAATGGGGGTTGGTTCCACCGTGGCATCGTGGCATATTTCCTTCAACATATTTGCTGTGGATCCCTTACTTCGTCATGCGTCATGCATACGAAACCCCCCTTTCTTATACGCCATGGCGTGGTCAATGTCATAGGATGAGCCACACACGCATTGGGAGGGCAAACCTTCTACTGGTCAACCATACCCTAGAGCAATGGCATCTGTAAATTCTTGTTTATTAAGGCTGAAACCTTTTGCCCTTATCGGTAAAGTTGTTAGCCAATTCAAGGTTCCCACCTCCGAAGCTATAACTACTTTTTTTTCAAGTTCACTGACAATTACAACATCAGTTGTTGAAGTTTATCACTTTAGGTGTGCTGCCGTTCTGTCATAATGGACCGTCTAATCTTGTTTAATTCGTTGGTATCCACCTCACTTGCTGCATTCTGGGCTATTATGCGCTTAGTGAGGGCTGCCATGAGCTTGACAGAGTTCTGATGTTCGGTGGCAGCAAGCTCCTCTGGATTTGTCAATCTCATTCCTCCCAGTCTCGGTGGCAGTGCAAGGATTGACCTTTCTGCTGGGGTTAAGTGAAGGCGTGTCACTAATTTTGGAATAAAAGCGACCTTGGTGGCTTCTTCCAGAGGGTGGAGGAGGGGTCCGATATCGGGGATTGTGCGCATCAGGTAATTCCAGCGATGTTTGACTCCATGGGTGAATGCCACAAAAGCTGCATGTAGGTCAGTTTTAGCAATCTCCGACAGAGCTTCAATTATTATTACTGCTGCTGCTGCTGCCGTCGCCGCCGCCGCTGCTGCTGATTATTCTGTGTTGTTCAATATATTTTATTTTGGATAATAGAAATATTGGTTAATTTTATAGTGATGGAGTTACCTCTTTCTGAAGGAGGTTCTCTATCCACTTATAAAATACACCAGTACAGCCCAATAATAGTATAAACATAACAAAAATAATATTCCAGATTTACCCGAAAGTTTTAAGCCAACGTAAACAAAGGCATCATTCATACCACAACTTTGGGTTTGCATCACAGTGGCCAATTTAAAACTCATATTGTAAAGTTAAATGAGAAACTTTTGTAGTGTAATGGAATAATTGGTATTTCTGCCCCATATTTGTGACCCCGTGTTTGTGACCCCGTGTTTGTGACCCCGTGTTTGTGACCCCGTGTTTGTGATCCCGTGTTTGTGATCCCGTGCTTGTGACCCTGTGCTTGTGACCCCGTGTTTGTGACCCCGCGCCTGTCTACTCCAGTTAGAACACGGGATATGTATACGCACATGTACGCTTACATACTCATACGGAAATATACACACATATACACTTACACGTACACATACTGCATATTATACTGCAGATGAGCATTTACACACACACATACCCACATACACACTTGCACACACACACACACACACACACACACACACACACACACACACACACACACACACACACACACGGAACTCTGAAAATTCCCGGAGAAGCCTCCCGCTCCGCAGTGCAGCACCTTGCTTTAATCCCCTACCTGTGTCGGAGTTCAGGTGGACAGTTGTTATTGTAAATCCCCAATTGGCAACACCTGCGAGTTCTTAATTGTGTTGCCAATCCAGCAGCAGATCTTATGACCAGGCAAGCTAGTCTTTTACCGAACTTTAATTACACTAAAAGCCGACAACGAACACCAGAGTGTAAGGATAATGTTATATAGTTTGTTTATTACGTTGATTTGGTGGTGATGTGTGTTGGTAGTTCTGTCTGGTGGTCCTGGCAGTGGATGGAACTGTGAGGGATAAAAGGACATATGAGTATTGGACATCCTTATTTTAGAGAAAATGATCTAGAAAAATAATCCCAATTAAACGAATAAGAATCACAGCACCGGATCATTGTCAGTGTAAGTTTGTGAGTGAATTACTCTTTGTGGCTGTGGCCTTAATGACTTGTTGTGCTTCACTATGTCAAGTTACATGGAGGAGTTGTACTAATCCTTGATGAGGGATAGAAGTGTACACCGTTTCTTGCGTTACTCTATAGAATTTTGGTTTAAATATCAATAAAGTTGTTTATCATGAAAGCAGAGCTGTGGCCTAATGCATGAATGTTGTCTCGGGCATGATGGTGTCTGGTCCAAGTCATGATAGGTGACGCCAAGGCTTCCTCTACCATCACAGGCAGGATGGTCCCTGGTCCAAGACATGATAGGTGACGCCAAGGCTTCCTCTACCATCACAGGCAATTGCTGACAAAGATTAAGGAGAGAGTCGCACCTTATATATCTAGTGATTTAGTTACGTTTGGTTAGTTTCTGTCACCAATCGTCGTAGCCCCACAAACCGTGTGGCTGGGTTCCTGGTACCATCCACTGTGGGGTGTGTGCCTGAGGTCCTGGTATCATCCACTCAAGGGTGTGTGGCTGGGGTCCTGATATCATCCACTCAAGGGTGTGTGGCTGGGGTCCTGGTACAATCCACTGTGGGGTGTGTGCCTGAGGTCCTGGTATCATTCATTCGAGGGTGTGTGGCTGGGGTCCTGGTACCATCCACTCGAGGGTGTGTGGCTGGGGTCCTGGTATCATCCACTCAAGGGTGTGTGGCTGGGGTCCTGGTATCGTCCACTCAAGGATGTGTGGCTGGGGTCCTGGTACCATCCACTCGAGGGTGTGTGGCTGGGGTCCCGTATGGAGGGTGTGGCTGGTTTTCATACTTAAAACAATACTTTAACTTTTTATTTGATGTGGTCACGAGATGTTTTGATACATACACTTGTATAATATAAATATATGCTTTTTGTTGGCCTCACATATCTGTGGGTTCTCGGGCAAGGCATAAATTATGTGGTAGTCTCAACAAATTGTCTAAAGCCATTCAGTAACATATACGTGTTTATGTGTGTATGTGTGTGTATGTATGTGTGTGTGTGTGTGTGTGTGTGTGTGTGTGTGTGTGTGTGTGTGTGTGTGTAAGGGGGGGTGTATGCTTGTGCGCGTATGTGTGGGTGTTGGTGTGGGTATATGTGTGTGTGTTGATGACTTCTCCGGTATAGGAATAAAGTAAGCATAGATATAATGAGTTTTATCTACCGTGGTGGGGTTCACACCGGCCTCTGTCTTACCTGGAGTGATCTTGATTGGATAGGTGAGTGAGGCGCTTTGACACGAAAATTATGAATGGTTGACAGACAGGTGAAGTGACGCTGGCGACTGAGAACTCTTTTTCGTTTTCTTTCGTGGAAAATTGAAGAAAATTATTGGTGTAGTAACTTTTCCTTAATGTTGATAGATACGGAATTAAGAAAGATTATAACCGCTTAAAGTAGAATCCCCTTAGTGTTTTGTGAAGTTAATCCAAATCTTATTTATTTTTAACATTCTATTCATTTAATGATCAATAAAGACAATAATATGTATATTATAGAATTCTTCGTATATAATATCACAGAATATAAATAAAAGTAAATAAAAACCATAAAATAAAAAATACATCAGATAATAAAAACAGTAAATGAATGAAAAATAATCATTAATGACAGAAATAATAAATAATACAAAAACATCACCGACAAAAACCTTCACCGATTCAGGTATGAGGAGTTACTCAGCTGAACATTAACATCCACAAACCCAACGTTGGTCGACTTCCTTTAGTTGGTAATACTGTGAGTGAAATGTTGTAAAGACATAGTTTAAGCCTCAGTCACAAGTCAACATATACTGTAGAAGTAATAATAATAATAATATTACAGGTATATGTAATGATAAAAATTATGTGTTTTGATTAAGGACGGGAGGCAGCTGAGGCGGGGGAGTATTTTAATCACTATTATAAAGATTTTAATTTGCTGGTTCACAATTATGTATTTGGCAATTATAATATGTTGACTAATGATTCCAGTCTGTTTATACACGTGTGTGTGTGTGTGTGTGTGTGTGTGTGTGTGTGTGTGTATGTGTGTGTGTGTGTGTGTGTATGTAGGCACTATATGTACAATCGGGGACAAAAGTTCTCTCTCCGTCGTAAAATGGAGTCACGTGAATGAGTCTCCAAACTGATTTACCCTGACTGTTGAGTCTCATTTGGGGTCGATGCTGCTTCATTTTGGGTGGTAGAAAACGCTTGTTTGTGTGTACGTGTGTGTGTTTGTAAGCTTCAGATCTTTACAAGTCAACAAAAGTACAAAATTACCTAAGCTTATGTTCAGTCGATGCTAATTACCTCATTTGTGTCAGACGTAAGAATATAATTAATATTAAGAAACTTCAAACCTAGGATTATGTTTGTTATGAAAGAGAAAGTAAATTAATAATATGACAGAGCATACTTCAAAAGCATCTTAGGAATACTATATATGATATATATTTTTGTACTTGTATAATTTGTTTGATATATTTACCGATAAGACGAGAAGGAAAACTGTGGTAAAGCTGGTGACATGATATTATATAACCACCATAATTTAGTTTATTTCTTTATAATATATAAATGTCATGGCTCGGGAAATATCTATGAAGAGGATGTGAGAGTGTCAGCTTTACAGAACACGGAAATAAGTGTGGAAGAGGAGGAGGATGAGGAGAAAGATAAGAAGGAGGAGGAGGAGAAGAAGAAGAATAAGAATAAGTCAGAAGAAGGAGGAGGAGCATGTAGAGCAGTGGTTCTCAACCTTGTTTGCCCCATGCTCCCCTTTCACCATATGTCACAACGTCATTCCCTCCTCCTTTCCAAGATTGTCTGCCTTAAAAAATGCATTCCAAATAATATGCATATAATAAATCCTTTATTTTTTCCATATTAGTACATATACATTTACAATTTTACAGGGATTATTTTTATAGTGGAGTTTTACAAAATAAATGCCAATTGAAAATGTTGATGGATTTATAAAACTTGAATAGAAGTAAAATATTTTTTTTTTATTTATATTGAATTACTTAACAGACCAAACTGAAGCATAATACAATAAACAAAAAGTTCAATAGAATACCCGGATATTGTAAATTTGCAATTAATTTTATTCAGATGAAGATTACAGTCAATGAGAAACCTGTGATTGTTTTTTCTTCGCCAATTCTGGGATACGCGGAGGAGTGCTTGAAAGGGCACAACGCAGGTCATTTTCTATCTCTAATCTACTACGTTGCTTCGTTTTAATTTGCAACAGAGTTGAAAAGCCTGACTCACAAAGATATGTCGACACAAACGGAAGCAATGCACGGATAGCTCTTTCTGCCACTTTTGGGTAGGAATCGCACATCAAGGGCCAAAATTCTGTGATTGATTTCTCATCGAACATATCTCTTGCTCCCGAATCAGTTTCCCCTGGTTGAGAACCCCTGATGTACAGTATGTGGCTGAAGGTCTGAGACAACGTTAAGTCTTCTCCTCTTGACTATAGTGAACAAAACCACAAGTTACAGGGAAGTCTTGATACATTTTAGGCGGTGTTGAACCTTAATGACACTGGTTAAATGTCTCCTCATGTCCTCAGTTAAAAATTAATGCACTTACGTGTAAATATTTGTGAGCATTTCTCTATTTATAAGGTGATCGGTAACCCTAATGCGCGGCCTCATCTATATAGCGGGAGTAAGTGAAATATGGGTTGCATTGTCCGTAGACTTTCATGAGTATTGTCGGGCGGTGACGGGGGTGATTGTTCTGGTGTTGGTGGTGTTGTGGGTTGTAGGTTTGTTGTGGGGTATGCTGGGTGTTGTGAAGTGAAGGGGGTGATGTGTAGCTTAGGAGGGTTGTGGAGTGTAGTGGATAAAGTGTTGATCAGCGGTGTGTATTAAATAGTTGAATATTATTGTTATGTATCAAGTGATGATTGCGAGTGTTTGGAAGATGTATTGAGTATAGATCAAGTGTTCTGGAACATAAGGGAGTGTTTAGTGGGGGGAGATAAAACTAAATTTAAAATCTCAAGTGTGTTTTAAATTATACAAATATTATCATGACCCGAGATTGATCGGGAGACTAAAGTTTGGAGAGTGTGTGTGTGTGTGTGTAATAATAGTAATAATAATAATAAACGGTTTATTAATAGAGTTGCAGCCGGTGGCTGAAAATATGCAGACTTACATTTGATTTAGACATAATGATATACTATGCATTGAATACATTTACAGGGCTGTACAGTACATAAATCAGGAGTTGTTTATTATTTTAACAATAGATGGGATGGTGCTGTTCTTATATGTGTGTGTGTGTGTGTGTGTGTGTGGGCAGTGGGGAAAGACCCTTGCTGTGGGCTGTGCTGTGGGCAGGCAGTAGGGGAGAGACCCTGGTGCTGTGGGCGGGCAGTGGGGACCTTGGTGCTGTGGGCGGGCAGTAGGGGAGACCCTGGTGCTGTGGGCGGGCAGTAGGGGAGAGACCCTGGTGCTGTGGGCGGGCAGGGGGAGAGACCCTGGTGCTGTGGGCGGGCAGTAGGGGAGAGGTGTGGGCGGGCAGTAGGGGAGAGACCTGGTGCTGTGGGCGGGCAGTAGGGGAGAGACCCCTGTGGGCGGGCAGTGGGGAGAGACCTGTGGGCGGGCAGTAGGGGGAGAGACCCTGGTGCTGTGCCTGGTGCTGTGGGCGGGCAGTAGGGGAGAGACCTGGTGCTGTGGGCGGGCAGGGGGAGAGACCCTGGTGCTGTGGGCGGGCAGTAGGGGAGACCTGGTGCTGTGGGCGGGCAGTAGGGGAGAGACCTGCTGGGCGGGCAGTAGGGGAGAGACCCTGGTGCTGTGGGCGGGCAGCAGGGGGAGAGACCCTGGTGCTGTGGGCGGGCAGTAGGGGAGAGACCCTGGTGCTGTGGGCGGGCAGTAGGGAGAGACCCTGGTGCTGTGGGCGGGCAGTAGGGGAGAGACCTGGTGCTGTGGGCGGGCAGTAGGGGAAAGACCCTGTGGGCGGGCAGTGGGGAGAGGGTGCTGGGGCGGGCAGTAGGGGAAAGAGGGCACCTGGTGCTGTGGGCGGCAGTAGGGGAGAGACCCTGGTGGTGGGCGGGCAGTGGGGAGAGACCTGGTGCTGTGGGCGGGCAGTAGGGGGAGAGACCTGGTGCTGTGGGCGGGCAGTAGGGGAGAGACCTGGTGCTGTGGGCGGGCAGTAGGGGGAAAGACCTGGTGCTGTGGGCGGGCAGTAGGGGAGAGACCCTGGTGCTGTGGGCGGGCAGTAGGGGGAGAGACCTGGTGCTGTGGGCGGGCAGTAGGGGAAAGACTGGTGCTGTGGGGCAGTAGGGGAAAGACCCTGGTGCTGTGGGCGGGCAGTAGGGGAGAGACCTTGGTGCTGTGGGCCGGGCAGTAGGGGAAAGACATGGTGCTGTGGGCGGGCAGTGGGGAAAGACCTTGGTGCTGTGGGCGGGCAGTAGGGAAAGACAGTGAGTGGGGGAAAGACCTTGGTGTTGTGGGCGGGCAGTAGTTAAAACACTTGAATCGCACAAATATGAAAATAGATTAAACGTTAATAGATATATTAGTTGTGTTCTACTGGTATAGTGAACAGGCCAGCACTGAAGGTCATAGTATCAGTATCAAAGGTGGTTGTACAAGTTAGGTGTGTTGCAACGCCAGTGCATGCGTGCGTACTGGTATCACCATGGGGTCGACTTTCTGAACAGTAATACATCGAGTTCACAGATTAATCCAGAGTTGTTCTTGTTTTATGCAAGTCCTTACTTACAACCATATGTATTTAGTTACGTTCAATACTTAATTATGGATCACTTCAGGGGTACATAGTCGGCATGATAATAATTTGTGGAGGTTGTTTGTGTGTACAGTTGATAAAGAAGGAATTTACAGCTCTGAAATGTCTTAGTGTCAATATTATACGTTTTTTCTTGTTCTGGACTATACAGGTATTTGTTCTTCAACAGAGAGTTAGTTAGCGATATATATATATATATATATATATATATATATATATATATATATATATATATATATATATATATATATATATATATATATTATTCACTGCTAATTAAGTATTTTGTTAAGTATTGTACATTTATTACCTGTAGGAGTTTTACAGGTAGTATTTATTAACTTTGTATATTGCACAATGCACAATGAGTTGCGGAGTTATGGTAATTTCAAGTAATGTTAATTTACTTATGTTTAACGCAAGTGTAATTTTGCTGGGAAAGCAATGCTTATTAATTATGTTGGATCTCACGGACCAGAGTTTATTTCACCTGATGATTAAATATCATAATATAAATGGTTGGGTTAGGTTACATTCCCTTAGAATAAGTCTGGCTAGCCACAATACCCCACTACGAGCTACAATACACCATTAAAAGCCACCCACTAAGAGCCACAATACACCACTAAGAGCCACCCACTAAGAGCCACATTTCACTAAGAGCCACCCACTAATAGCCACAATACACCACGGAGAGCCACAATGCACCACAAAGAGCCACCCACTAAGAGCCACAATGCCCCATAACAGTGACAGGTGCGAGGCCACTCAGGTGTCAGCGCCAGACAGCCACATCATAAACCTGCCACCACAGCTGTGAAGGATACCGGACCACCTCCTCTTGACGTCCTCTTAAATACGTACAAACACTAGTCCTGGCCTGGCCCTGATCTGGTGAACTGAACCTTTGTTGCTTCTTGGAAAAAGGAAAGGGTGGGGGAAAGAAGAGAGAAGGGGTCAGGGAGGAAAAAGTAGGGGATGAGGGAAGTAATAGGGAGGGTATGAAGGAGGGAATAGGGAAGGAATGAGGGAGGGTAAAGGGAAGGAAATAGGGGAGGCGTGATGGAGGGAAAGGGGAAATTGTATGATGGAGGGAATAGGGAAGGTGTAAGGGAGGGAGGAGGTGTGAGGAAGGGGAGGAAGGTAGAGTTGAGGAAGGTGAGAAGGAAGAGAGGAAGTAAAAGGTAGGAAGGGAGAAAGTAAAGGGGAGGAAAGGAGGAAGGGAAGAGAAGGAATATAGTAACAGCACTACACACATGGACGGCATCAGGGACCAGATACAGCATTTCCGTTGACATCAAGATCAAAGCAACACCTTAATTAACTCTACTGTTTACAAGGAACTGATGTCACCCCTCTAGAGTCATCGTTGCTACTGTTGTCATCATCGTCGTTGTATGTCCGTCCATCTCGGTAGCTTTAAACAGGCAAGCATTTGCATCTTACCTCAGTCTTCCCGTTGGTACCGTAGCCTAAACATGTACTCTGTGATTGTGGTAACTAGCTCCCGTGTGTGTGTGTGTGTGTGTGTACCTGTACGTGTGTGTGTGTGTGTGTGTGTGTACCTGTACGTATGTGTGTGTGTGTGTGTGTGTGTACCTGTACGTGTGTGTGTGTATCTGTACGTGTGTGTGTGTGTGTGTGTGTACCTGTACGTGTGTGTGTGTGTGTGTGTGTACCTGTACGTGTGTGTGTGTGTGTGTGTGTGTGTACCTGTACGTGTGTGTGTGTGTGTGTGTACCTGTACGTGTGTGTGTACCTGTACGTGTGTGTGTGTGTGTGTGTGTACCTGTACGTGTGTATGTGTGTACCTGTACGTGTGTGTGTGTGTGTACCTGTACGTGTGTGTGTGTGTACCTGTACGTGTGTGTGTGTGTGTGTGTGTGTACCTGTACGTGTGTGTGTGTGTGTGTGTACCTGTACGTGTGTGTGTGTGTGTGTGTGTGTGTGTACCTGTACGTGTGTGTGTGTGTGTACCTGTACGTGTGTGTGTACCTGTACGTGTGTGTGTGTGTGTGTACCTGTACGTGTGTGTGTGTGTGTGTACCTGTGTGTGTGTGTGTGTGTACCTGTACGTGTGTGTGTGTACCTGTACGTGTGTGTGTGTACCTGTACGTGTGTGTGTGTGTGTACCTGTACGTGTGTGTGTGTAAATATAGGTATATAGAGACAGACAGACTGTGAGAGAGATTGCAGGCCTTTGCTTTATGTTCAATATTTAATACAAAAAGTTATTCTCGCGGTAGAATTAACCTTTATATCGCACCTGAATTTACGTACATATATATATTCCCTTTATCTCCTAGAGTAATTTTTATGTCAGTCATATGCAAATACTTTTCTGAAATTATGAATTGCAATTGCATGTGTTAACAAAACACATTCAGTGATCGTAGTTGTAAAATTTCTTGTTTTCGTTGTTGTTCTTGACACCAATGACAGTAAACAATTTGTAGCCTCTCATTCACGGACACGACTGCAGGATAAAACGTTTTTTTTGGGGTCCGTAAACACACAAGTGCATCGATCAGGACGGGGGCCATTTTCAACACCTTCTATGAACCTGAGACCTTTTAAGTCACTTTAATCTTCCTTTGTAATGTTCATACCACAAGTGGACCAAACATCATGTCCCTCGGTCGTATTATTTTTGTACAATCTAACTTTATGTGACTTTGGTGAAAGGAAAACAAAACTGGCATTCATTCTCTCCCCTCCTATCATCTTTCCGTCCGCCCGCCCATCAATTCGTCACACAGTTAGTTCCATAACTTTCCATAGACTCAATAGATAGAGATCATTTTGTGGTTGAAGTTATAACAGGATGACGCCAGTTAATCATGTTGCCAGCCCGAGTAACTTTATAGTCAGTCACTTTCGTTTCAGGGATTTATGGGGTGTCTCTTACAGTGATCTTCGTGTGTGTGTGTGTGTGAGTGAGTGAGTGAGTGTGTGTGTGTGTGTGTGTGTGTGTGTGTGTGTGTGTGTGTGTGTGTGTGTGTGTGTGTGTGTGTGTGTGTGTGTGCTTGTGTGTGTGTGTGTGTGTGTGTGTGTGTGTGTGTGTGTGTGAGTGAGTGTGTGTGTGTGTGTGTGTGTGTGTGTGTGTGTGTGTGTGTGTGTGTGTGTGTGTGTGTGTGTGTGTGTGTGCTTGTGTGTGTGTCAGGTGATATAGTTATGTGACGTGTTGCAGACTATCTAACTTTTCTTCCTACACAAATTTTATGCAAATTACACCAGAATTAACAAGTTGGTTGGGGATGCGCTGTGCTATCAACCCACATTTACCCAGAGGATGAAAAGAAAAAAAATTATTTGAAATTTAGATTTTTTTCTTCCCAACTCGACACCTGACACGTTCCCAGCATCTGTAGCGATAAACAACGCACTTTTCATCACCTCTGACCGACACCAAAACCACCACCACTACCACCATCAGTACCACGATCACCACCACTACCACCACCAATGCAACCACTATCACCATCACCCACCACCATTACAGACAACGCCTAATTTGGCATCAGTGATCTCCACCAATTTACCCCAAAGGAAGATAATTGACACCCGGATGTGGCTCTCTCGACGTTTTTCTTCTTCATGGTGCGGCTGAATAACGAAAACAAAAAAAGGACAAAAATTAATCTCCCCAAAAAAAAAAAAACCCGACGCGTGAATCTGAACTTTTTTGCATTTATGTTTGATAGAAAAAATTTTAACCCGTTTTTTGTCCAACAGTTTTTAGAGGATGATTGACTGGCGATATTCTTTCTTTGAACTGTTAATATATACTGTATATATATATATTTTTTTTTTCGTATTAGTATTTTGGTTTTCGATGTTTTTAATATATTTTTTTTTACTGTTTTCGTTGCTTTTAGTTCAGTTTTCGTTCATTGTTTTGTATTTTTTAATGATGATGATACTATCAGTTTAATGTTATGTGCTGTTAATTCTGGGTTAAGTTAAGGTAAGTAAGACTAGACCATCAAATAAACAAATCACGGGAACACAATCTCCCACCACCATCCCTTCACAAACACCCTAGCCACTGTCTTGTTGTGTCTTTGTATTGTTAAAGAGAAATCAGGCTCAACAAAGTGAATGAAACTTGTTAGAGTTTATCTGTCTCCTTGCTGTAATCTGTAACTTTGTAATGTTCAGAAAAGGAAGAGTCTTGTAATTTTACGTAAAACACTTTCTCTGATCACGGGGAACCTTTAGTCTGAGTGAATATTTTCTTCTTGATCTTCAAAGGTCCTGGAATTAATGTATGCAAATTTGACTGCAGGTGAAAGGAAAACTGTCTTTTATTTGGTTCCTGTGTAAGTTAATTTCTCTGGGGTACATGATGGGAGTCAAGCATGTGGTAATGTCTGAAGAAAGGTAATCGGTCCCGTCACATAAGTGGGTGAAGTACGAGACGGGTGGTGGGTGTGGTTACTGAGGTAATGATGCAGGGCTTTGGAGACAGGGTGAATGTCGGCTGTGGTGGCATTAGAACCATTGCTGACAACAGTAGAACCAACAGTGATAACAGCAGCAACAAAACCAGTACTAGCAACAGTAACAATACCGTTAAGAACTAACAGTTAGAAACAGAGGTAACAGAGGTAGGAAGGACATGCAAGCCAATTAACCTAAGCCAAGTTGTTGACCTCCATAAGAATTCTGTTAATTACCAGAGTAAAAAGACTGTAATAGGCAGGACATTACCTTCATTTACGCCTAAGTTTATTGCAGCACTGCGTTGTCCTAATTATTTGTTGACCCCTCATTAGTATTGTGTTGGGTCGTTGTAGACTGTTAATGTAACCTCGCCTAATATTTTTCTTTACTGGTATTTTTGAAACACTTAAAACTGTGATCTGGTGAACGATGTTTACTGGTCCTGACAGTTGAAACACCCTAAACTGTGATCTGGTGAACGATGTTTACTGGTCCTGACAGTTGAAACATCCTAAATTGTGATCTGGTGAACGTTGTTTACAAAATCCTGACAGTTGAAACATCCTAAACTGTGATCTGGTGAACGATGTTTACTGGTCCTGACAGTTGAAACATCCTAAATTGTGATCTGGTGAACGATGTTTACTGGTCCTGACAGTTGAAACATCCTAAATTGTGATCTGGTGAACGATGTTTACTGGTCCTGACAGTTGAAACATCCTAAATTGTGATCTGGTGAACGATTGTTTACTGGTCCTGACAGTTGAAACATCCTAACGATGTTTACTGGTCCTGACAGTTGAAACATCCTAAATTGTGATCTGGTGAACGATGTTTACTGGTCCTGACAGTTGAAACATCCTAAATTGTGATCTGGTGAACGATGTTTACTGGTCCTGACAGTTGAAACATCCTAAATTGTGATCTGGTGAACGTTGTTTACAAAATCCTGACAGTTGAAACATCCTAAATTGTGATCTGGTGAACGATGTTTACTGGTCCTGACAGTTGAAACATCCTAAATTGTGATCTGGTGAACGATGTTTACTGGTCCTGACAGTTGAAACATCCTAAATTGTGATCTGGTGAACGTTGTTTACAAAATCCTGACAGTTGAAACATCCTAAACTGTGATCTGGTGAACGATGTTTACTGGTCCTGACAGTTGAAACATCCTAAATTGTGATCTGGTGAACGTTGTTTACAAAATCCTGACAGTTGTAGTACATTTAAAAGACCAACACCTAATGGACGATGCTTAATGACCCAGACGGCACAAGGACCTAAAACAAACACATTGGTTTCCCGTTCTGACACATCGCTCTTTAAACAAGGTCAACTCACCTGCCTCACCTGCCTCACCTGCCTCACCTGCCTCAACAAGGCCAACTCACCTGCCTCACCTGCCTCACCTGCCTCACCTGCCTCAACAAGGCCAACTCACCTGCCTCACCTGCCTCACCTGACCTCATACTAAACCAAATCTACGAGTAAAACTTTATTTTACATGTATGTGTGTGTGTGTGTGTGTGTGTGTGTGTGTGTGAGGTGAGTTACTCGGTTCATTACCCAGGTGTTGCGAGAAACAGATGTAATATAGCAATGTAAAATCCGAATTAGTAAACACCATCACTTACTCTGGTCCTTCTAATGTGTACACCAGCAATGTGCTCCCACATAGTAGTAATGATAAGTGAGAGGAAGAAGAACTAAGGTAATAATAATAATAATAAAAACAATAATAATGATAATAACAAACCACTATTATATTGCGATAAATATTACTCGTTAATAAACACTCAGAATTCATTCAATAAAAAAATAATAATAATAATTGAAGGGGAAAATTTCACGAGATCCCCGTTTGTTATTTGAATAAATGTGTGACTGTGTTCTAAATACCAGTAGTCAAGAATGCTGTGTCCATCTCGGCCCGAGCCTCCCCAACACTCGTTGATATATACGTGATGGCAGAACACCACAGGCTGTGATTACTTACCACGGCGCCACTGCTCAAAAGGTCGTGTGGAAAATATTCCTTGGTAATGACGGTTTAACAATGCATTTAACTGGTTTAACTTCAAGATATAACACATCATTAACTTCCAAAAAATGGCGTTAATATTATCCTGACTAACGTAAATACCTGAAGCATGACGATTAAGGAGGAGACATAACTTGTTGACTTTACAGTTAAAACGTATCATTAACGTGTAAAATATGGCGTCAATATCATACTAAGACTTTGCTTGACCTTGATACATTCACTTAACCCAACAAGACGACAGAATTAAAAGATCATTTTTGACAAAGTAGGTTAGGTTAGGTTAGCTTAGCTAATATAACATCAACATGAAGACTCTTTCTCTTCTCTTTTCTCTTACCAATAAAGGTATGGTTTAGCACACACACACACACACACACACACACACACACACACACACACACACACACACACACACACACACACACACACACACACACTTAATCTCTGACCTTAACTCTCATATTTTGTGTCCCAGTGAAATTCTTACTCCAGCGTGTTTGTTTCCTTACGTTTAATTAATGTAATTTTGTCCGGCTGAGAAAAGCGGAAATGTCACCCGGTGATGAGGAGAATTTGTCATGGCTCCCACTCCATCACCTTGTGTTATCTTAACTAAAAAAACATAACGTGACAAGTTATTTTTGTCGTCTAGTGTTAAAAATGGTTTATATGTTAATTCCAGGTTGTAATGTGTTTTGCCTTTGTAAGATTACCTTCCTATTATCCAGTGCCTGTTATTAATATATTATTGCATTTTATATATATATATATATATATATATATATATATATATATATATATATATATATATATATATATATATATATATATATATATATATATATATATATTATTTTTTTATATATAATTTTGGTATATGAAATTAAGCTACTCTTCATACGTGATATATAATCTTATTAAACTCTACTCTAAAAAGAAAGTATAATAAAATAATTATGTTCCAACATAACATACAGCGTGATTAGGCTGTACTTGAAAAAATAAAACACTTAAAAAATACTATTATTTTTCTTCATAAATTTAATATTCCTACAAAAGATGGAATAATATGATCCACAACAGGTTGGGATTATGTAGAGGAATAGTTAGCTCACGTCTAAACTCACTGATAGTAAAAAAACAAAATAATAAAAAAAATACGAAAATCTCTTCCTGAACACAACTTTACTAAGTGTTGTTCAAGCTGGTAGAGGAATTATGTAAATTGTTCGCCGCGGCCTGATGCTCTTAAATTTCAGAAAGAAATTCTTGCCATCCTTGGAGGTGGAGAGGTGGGGGGGGGAGTGTGGAAGAGGGAGGGAGGCTGGGGAGTGGGAAGGAAGGGAGGAGGAGGTTTGTGGGGGGGGGGAGGAGAGAGGCTGAGGTGTGTGGAGGAGTGAGTGAGGGGACGGAGAGAGAGTAGAAAAGGTTGAAGAATGGGTAAGTGATCACTCTCCTATTACTCTCACAAGGCGTAGGTCCTGTTGGCGGCAGCCGTTCTTATGTAGGTTCTCTGTGTTCGTCTTACACACACACACACGCACATACACACACACGCACATACACATACACACGCACACACACACTCTGCAAATTTGGTGAGAAGCTTCTGCACCATCCTCGATACCGGCTCCTACTACCACCCAAGATCCCTTGCCCGAGAATTGTTGTTCGACACCACAACCGCATCCAGCCCCTACGAGCACGAACTGATCACTATAAGAACAGCCCAGTCCAAACCATTGTAAAAATTATCAATAACTTGTAATCAACCAGTGTATTCACTCCCAGTCAATCTTACTTTTTGCACTGTCACTATGTTGAAATGCCCTGTAGTTTGAGCTTCTCTTCACCTAGTTATTATATATCATATTTGTATCGCTTATGTTACTTGCATATTATAGGTAAATCAAGAGACCCATTCCCCAATTATGTAACTGTATATTTTCAGCCTTCCGGCTGCCATGCTCTTTCAATAAACCGTTAATTATTATTATTATTATTATTACACACACACACACATACGCACACATGCGCACACACGCACACACGTCCGAGAATTGCTGTTCGACACCACAACCGCATCCAGCCCATACGAGCACGAACTGATCGCTATAAGAACAGCCCAGTCCCAACCATTGTAAAAATTATCAATAACTTGTAATAAATCAGTGTATTCACTCCCAGTAAACACTACTCCTTGCACTGTCACTATGTTGAAATGAACTGTAGTTTGAGCTTTTCCCCATCTAGTTATTATATGTCTTATTTGTGTCACTTATGTTACTTGTACAGTATATTATTTGTAATTCGAAACCCATTCCCCAAATATGTAACTGTATATTTTCAGCCTTCCGACTGCCAAGCTCTTTCAATAAACCGTTAATTATTATTATTATTATTATAAGCGCACACACACACACAAACACACACACACACACACACACACAACACACACACACACACACACACACACACACACACACACACACACAACACACACACACACGCACACGCACAAACACACACGCACAAACACACACGCACACACGCACGCACGCATACACACACACGCACACACACACACACACATATACACACACACACACACACACACACACACACACACACACACATACACACACACACACGCACGCACGCACACACACACACACGCACACACACATACACACACATACACATACACACACACACACACACACACACACACACACACACACACACACACATCCACACTCACGTACACACATACACACACACACACACACACACACACACACACACACACACACACACGACATAATCTCCTCCAAACGGAGGAACATTAGAGTGAGATAGAGATAATGTACAACAAGTCCTCATGAATATCAATTACACTATCGATCTCATAACGTCGTAATGACCACATCAGCGCTAATAAGCTCGTCTGTGGGGGATGTTAACAGCAGGTTGTTGGCATAGTATTCCACGAAGCTCACCGTATAGAGAAATAAGCTCAGGCAAATGGAATAACATTATTGTTCCTCCTCCTGATTGCAGCTGCCTCGAGTTTTTCATGGTTGTGGAGAACGTCTGATTGGTCTGAGATAAAGGAGAGAGAGTTTTTATTTCTAAGAGGGTAATTTTGTTTAATGTTTTCATGGAAATACAACGTGTGGGCGTGTTTGTTATGCTTGGGAGTCTTGTGTGAGGTATTATGGGGAGTGGTGACAGTATAATGCCTCAAGAGGGACAATGTTTACACTTGGTGATGTAGAGAGTTGTCGAGATATCAGATATTTTCTCTCTCTCTCTCTCTCTTTCTCTCTCTCTCTCTCTCTCTCTCTCTCTCTCTCTCTGCTTCAGGCATCGACGACCTACCATAATTTGGGGTCTATAACAGGCCGTCACAGCGCTGTGATATAGTGGCGTACCAGAAGGGAGGAAACCCGATCCTAGCTATTTTATGAACACTGAGGGTGACCCTATTTTCCTCTCTCTAATGAAGTTTCCAGCCTTGGTTTATGACACACAGACACACAGAGAGGGAAAGAGAGAAAGAGAGAGAAAGTTTATTTTTATTCTATTTTTCTAGTTTACAGTTATGTTAATCTCTCTCTCTCTCTCTCTCTCTCTCTCTCTCTCTCTCTCTCTCTCTCTCTCTCTCTCTCTCTCTCTCTCTCTCTCTGATGATGTGCATCAAATTAAGAGAAAACGGATGAGAGAGGGAAAGAGTAACTAATCTTTATTCTCTTATAAATTTTTCTCTCCATAGTTGATAGCTGTCAGTGTGTGTGTGTGTGTGTGTGTGTGTGTGCGCGCGTAATAGAGTTAACATCACGCACTTCACCAAAATACTGACAGCATCGCCTCACACTTTGCCCAACCTATCTCATATTATTTTCCCTTTTCTCTGCATAAATTCAACCTGGTGTGTATTGATCTCGTGTCTTGAGTGGCGGAGAAGTTTAGAAAACCTGAGACGAGTTGAAGATCACTTGTTGGAGGGAAGAAAGTTGGTATTGGCTGAACACTCGTCACCACAAGTGTCGTCTACAGGCAATACTTCCTTTTAGGGTTTAATAGTGTGTATTTCTGTTCATAGATATACCGAGTTATCGTTAAAGAATGGTGTCAAGCTTTTAATATATAACCATTTAAAATTTCAATAACATAATCTTCATATTTCTCCCTTGTTTGTGTTATGGTAAATCAGTTTGTTTTGATGGTGTCGTCAATTATTGAACTTTTCATACTCGAACTCGCGTCTTCCTTGTCATGCTAAAGGGATAGAAGAAGGTTAACAGGTTTCTATACTACTGCACTGGCCGCACCCGCCTCCCTCCCCCCCCTCCTTCCTTCCCTCCCCATCACCTATTCTTAAGGTAGGTTAGCCTCTGGTGACTCAACACATTAACCTGCACTAATATGAACAAACATAACTCAGTACAAGGGTGTGGGCGTTGGACCTCCCTTACCTGCAGCGGGTAATCCTTCCTTCATTAGATTTACCTGTACCTGTGTACGTCGAATTGAAGTCCAACATATTAAGCATTACTAAGGTTTGTGGACACCAGCGGTGACTAATGTCTGGTCCCCGTAGTTCGTATATATTGGTCCTGCAAGTATTTAGTTGATATCAAGGCGTGTTGGTATTCAATATAGTTTTCCCGTTCGTTTAATAATCTTTAACAGGTAAGCTTGAGCGT
Source organism: Homarus americanus (assembly GCF_018991925.1). Lineage (NCBI taxonomy): Eukaryota > Metazoa > Arthropoda > Malacostraca > Decapoda > Nephropidae > Homarus > Homarus americanus. The sequence goes on along the minus strand of NW_024714177.1, from coordinate 33,892 downwards.
CCTTGATCCCCAGAGAAAGAAAATATGTATTAATTGATTTTAAAAGTTGTTGTTTAGTAAACAAACTAAGCCTTAATGTAAGTGTTGGCCTTTAAGTTGTTCTGCCTATATATCTAGCGAGGAGCCTGCACGGTCGGTCCCCATAGGTGCTGATGCCCTTCTTCAGGTGGTGATGACGCCCACAGTCGTAAAGATGACCACGAGAGGACGATAAGAGGATCAAGAAAAGTTCATAAAACAGCTTCTCTGACGTATTTCCTCTTTCTTGTCTGGCTAACGACTATTTCCTGCCGACTCAATGTTCTCTAATATCACCAACTTTTTTTTTTAATATTCAGAAGGAAAAAATAAACGTGAATTTGGAAATTAAAATCAACTGGTTTATGAAATGATTAATTACCGCGTGAAGGAGACAGATCATAAACACCTTGTATTATAAAGAAAGGAAGAATCGATAATACTCAGTCGTGTAGCCAGACGCTGAGGGAACACGACTTGACTTACTTACAAGAAAAGTTAACACCAAGATAGCGAGGAAACTCCAGAGACTTTACTCCCTCACCTATCCCCCCCCCACCCCTCTCTCCCCCCACCCTCCTCCACTTTCCTCCCCCCACCCCTCTCGCCCTACCCTCCTCCACCTTCCTCCCCCCACCCTTCTCTCCCTATCCTCCCCCCACCTTTCCTAGTTGCATGAAAAAAAAAACATGAACTACTTTTAGAAACCAGACGTTGGTTTCTGTGACAGACAGACAGACAAGGGGAGTAGGAAAAGGGGATCTAACCACACTACGCCTCCCTCCGCCCGCATGAGTTACATTACCATACAGGAAACCTAAGGAACGATAGTGAGGAATGGAAGGGAGAGGCGAGGCTGAGTTACTACTACACATAATGCCCTCCATCTCTCTTCATCTGGGTATAAATCTCCTTTACCGCGTCGACCCCCCCCCCTTACACCCCCCTTAACTATAACCCGTCATGGTGCCTTATTATGGGAAGAGTGGGGGCGTAAGGAGGCAATTATGGGAAGGAGGGAGAGAGCGAGAGAGAGAGAGAAAGAGAGTAAAGGCTAAAATGGAAGGAGGGAAGGAACGAGGGACGGAGAGAGAAACAGAAAGCAGAATGAAGAAGGAGAGATAATTAAGGGGAAAGATGGAGGGAAAGAGATGGGGAGGAAATGAAAGAGGGAGGGAAGGAAAGAGAAAAGGAGAGAGAACAAGATAATGAGAGGGATAAGGTGTTCGTGAGAAGATATTAGAGGATAAAAAATGTGAAATACGAGACGAAATTATAGAGCACTACAAGGTAAAGAATATGGAAAGGGAGATAGTAATAATAATATAAGGGAGGAGTTGGGAGATACAGAGTGAAGGGGGAATAAAGGGTTAAAGGGGGAGGAAGAGTGATAAGGGGGAAGTTAATGATATGGGGCAGGAGGAAGTAAATATTAATATGGGTTGGGAGAGAGGGGAGGGGAAGGAGGAGGGGCAGGAGGTGTCATATAGGGAGGGTAAGGAAAGGAAGAGAGAAGAAGGGACGGGAACGATGGAGAGAATGAAGCTCTGAAACACACACACACACACTTACTTTCAGTATGACATAACCAGTAGCCTGCTCACCACACTGCACCGATTAATTTACATATGGACCGTCTAATTAATCGAAAGTAAATACGCCACAGCTCCAAGCAGAAGCAGATTAACCAAATGGCCGCAACAGCTAAACACGGCGGAGGACTGACACAAGACAACTAAGTTACACTGAAATTGGCAATTACTCTCCCCCGACTGTCCAAACACAGAAGTTTAAATACAGGAGATTAATATTCTACACATGGACATCGGGAATTTGTGGCTGGTTCGTGTGGACGTTGGGGAGATGTTTATCAGTCTGGCGTCGGCTTACTAACGGATGGAGCTCAAGGCTTAGTAGTCGTCTGTTTTGGATATCGACCATTCGATTTTTGTGTTCTAGTTCGGGTTAAGGTCTCTTCTGGGTCGCTTTATGAGCCCCATTACTCAATTAAATAACTCCTTTATTACCTCGGTCAGAGCAGTGAACACAGACGATGTCATCAACGGAGGATAAGTTGGGATTTCATATCGATGGTTCTGACATTGTTTGGCCTCTATAAACACTAGACTCTAAAGTGTGAATATTTACGACAGATATAAAGAACTGATGGTTCTCTGAAGCTGTTGTGTACTGTACCCCTATAGTCACACACACACAACTCGTTTATCTGACTCGTGTTGTCACTCCTGTCTTACACACACGCACACACACATACACACCCAGACACACACACACACACACACACACACACACACACACACACACACACACACACACACACACACACACATACACACATCTCCTCACCAACACCACTCCACTTGACTTCATACACGGAGGACACTTCTGTTAATTGTTAAGGGGTCTTGTGTGTGTATGTAATAATAATAATAATAATAATAATAATAATTAATGGTTTATTAAGATAACATGGCAGCCCGAAGGCTGTCACTTCATTGACAAAAGCTTTCAATATAAAAACAGAGTCAACATATAGATTAACTATAGATCTGGTAATGTTTGAGCTGGACTTTTAAACATTCTTGTGACCTGCTGTTGGCTCCCACTATCTGGATGGCCGTTGCGTCATGCCTGGGTGTTAATCCGCTACCTCACTATAGCTGCAGATGCACCACGTGGTCGGGTAGTTCCTCCAGCTCAAACAGGGTGTTGGAGAAGAACATAAGAACATTAGAAAATAAGGAGTCTGCAATAGGCCGGTTGTCCTGTGCATGGCAGCTCCCGTCGAGAGTTACTACCACTCTCTATCATCCATGAATCCACCTAACCTCCTTTTAAAACTCTCCAGCGTTCCAGCACTTACTACAAAGTTGATAATCTTGTTCCACTCGTCCACCACCCTATTTGTGAACCAGTTCCTTCCTATCTCCCTCCTAAACCTAAACTTATCCAACTTAAATCCGTTGCTCCGAGTCCTACTATACTGCTCGGATATTATAATAACTTTATCTATATCCCTTCTATTGATTCCTTTCACCCACTTAAATACTTCTATCATATCTCCCCGCGCTCTTCGTCTTTCTAGGGAATGCAAGTTTAGTTTCTTTAACCTATCCTGATATGGAAGGTTTCTAAGTCCCGGAATCATTTTTGTCATTCTTCGCTGCACCGACTCTAATGAATTGATATCCATTCTATAATAAGGGCACCAGAACTGAACCGCATAATCGAGGTGCGGCCTGACTAGCGCAAGATATAGTTGCAATAAGACCTCTGCACTCTTATTACTTACACTTCTAGATATAAAACCCAATATTCTGTTTGCCTTATTTCGAACATTAACGCACTGTTTTCTAGGCCGTAGGTCCGGGCTTACAAGTACCCCTTAGTCTCTTTCACAAGTCGACTTCTCTAGGTTGATGTTGTTAAGGCTGTATACATTGACAGTATTTGTTCTTCCAATATTAAGTACGCTGCACTTGCTGGTGTTGAATTTCATTTGCCATTTTTCAGACCACCCCTGTAGGGTCTCACGGGCAGTTATCACTGGGTACCTGGGACCTCACTGTGTGAAGCTTAACTTGGGTACGACTCAGCTGTTACTGTTGAGTTGTTTTTCACTGACTTAAGCACTCTTCACCACTTCGCTAATCAGATATTATGTTCTTATGTTCTTATGCAACACTGGTTCCATTCCTTTCCTAAATGAAATAGTAACTTCTGGCGAGAACTTGTTGATATTCCAGTGGGGACGAAGCGTTCAGGAGAGGGAGCTGGTATGGGCCAACATAACAGTTGACCTGGCTGCTGCCAAAGCAGTGCCAGGTACGTTTTGACCCTTCGGTGGTCAAGGATGAAGATGTGTGCGCGTGTGTGTGTTTGTGTGCGTGAATGTGTGTGTGCGTATGTGTGTGTGTGTGTGTGTCGCCTCGGTAGTGGGTGTAGTACAAGGTCTCCATGAAATAATCTTGACTAACTTTAATACTTTATAGCGTCAAAAATACTAAAGAGACAACACGCAGCTTCTGTTGAACCTGAGGAAGAAATCATAAGGTTTTGTTTGCTTTCTTAGTAACTTCCATTTATTCTCTGATGTTCTATCTATGATATTTTGATGTTATTAAGTCGTAAAATTGGTTAGATAATTGATAGATTCCTTATACGTACACAATATATTACATATTTAAGGATCACGATTCTCCCTTCACACATTCCCTCTAAAACAAACCGTTCTCTCACACCTACAAAATGTACCTTTCACTCCTATGTATCGTACTCTCAACTACGGGCAAGAAAAGACGCTATATTTTAAGTAGAAACACTATACAGAGTCGTCGTTTAAATGCATAACACAACCTGGCCTCCATTCATCGACCGCCGACTTCAACACCCCCGGGAGTGTGGTTGCTGGATCTGTGACTGAATTCTGAGGAGTCACATCAAAGGTTCATTGTGGGAACTATCGTGTTTTTAGGAGCCTTGTGTGTGTGTGTGTGTGAGTGACGCAGATAGATATAAAACCACAGAAACATAGCGATAAAGAGAGAGATACACATACAGATAAAGTTAAATACACAGAGAGACACAGACAATGAAAGAGCAGAGACAAAGAGACAGAAAATTAAATACTTGCACAGACAGACAAATGGATAGACGTGGCAATAAGCTGGGGTAATTTACTAGCCCACCACCTTCAAAGCGACACAGATCAGAGTGCTGATAGCCAGGTGACGACCTATTTCCCCCTCATTCTGCAACATTGATTATTTGCAGCGATCACAGGGTTGCAAAGGGGCGAGCTTGCAAAAGGAAAATATTCGTGAACGTGTGAACATACCTGTCATAGTTGTGAAGCGTATTATATGTCACGCACCAATATTTCTGTGATTGTTGGATGTTTACGTGTGTGTGTGTGTGTGTGTGTGTGTGTATACATACATACACGTACAAACCACTTACATACATGGTGTATGTGTCCCATGCAGTACTGGGCTATAAAATATACTGTAATAATTCTCTCAACCAGAAACATAATTTCCAACAGATAAATTATATTCTGATCTATTGCATGTTCTACTCTGTTCACTGGATGACAACGACTGGAAGAGGAAAACTATTAGCTTCATTTACCTAATGGCAAGTTCGGTACTTTTTGGTAATTTGTTACCTTCAGTACTACAGTAGGTGGAGCTTATGGCAGAGTACAGTCGCCATGACACCGCTCTCTAGTTTCATCACTGATACTGTATACTGCACGTACACAAGAATAGAATGCCTTGATATTTAAATGGTTCTATATTAAAGCTTGGGGAACGTTTCCTAATGAGTCTGTGTTGTCCTACCTGAATACCATGAGTACATTTACCTTAATAATTATTTCCGGTAAACCTTCATGCTGGACGCTCCGGGCGGTGTGTGTGTGTGTGTGTGTGTGTGTGTGTGTGTGTGTGTGTGTGTGTGTGTGTGTGTGTGTGTGTGTGTGTGTGTGTGTGTGTCATGGTACTCAAGGGATAAAGCCATCATACCCCAAGGGTTAAATGCATTATTTATTCAGGACAAAAACATAACCTATAAACCACCTCAACATCGAGCCCTACACAAGGGTTACATTCAATCATACAACCAGATGGGCTTTCCTCTATAGATTACAATATATCTAAAGATTAAAATATATAATAACAGTTCAATAAAAATTTCTGTGTGGTTGGCGATCGTCTCGTTTCCTCCCTGTAAAAATGTAGAGTCACCCAAAAAAGTCCTGTCGCGAACCACGAGATTCAGACTCGTGAACCCGAAGCAGTAGACACTGATGCATTATTCTGTCCATAAATGCTTCGGATTCAAGAGTCTGAATCTCGGGGTTCATGGTTCGCGACAGGACTTTTTTGGGTGACTGTACTTCCCAATCAGATATTATGTAATTACTTTAATAGCACTAGGATCTGCTGCACTGTAAACAAATTTGTTCTTGTCAATAATCTATAATGCAATTAATTCAGGTCGGTGAGACCTGCAGAGAGAGAAATATGGTATTGTGGAAAATGTTGTCAGTGTGAACTATATGATATGGTGGTGTGTACGTGTGTCTCTGTGGATAGGAAGGAAGGGATGGGAAGGGGGGATAGGATGGAGGGGATAGGCAAGGGGGGTAGGAAGGAGGGGATAGGGAAAAGGGGATGGGAAGGAGGGGAGAGGGGGATGGGAAGGAGGGGATAGGGAGAGGGGGATGGGAAGGGGGGATAGGATGGAGGGGATAGGAAGGGGGGTGGGAAGGAGGGGATACGGAGAGGGGAATGGGAAGGAGGGGATAGATATCGAGAATGGGCTTTGCTTGTATTAATAAAATAGTAAACCGTGTCTATGTTTTGTCTTGATGATACGTGTGAAAGGGTGGAGAGTGGCAAAGAAGGATATGAGGAGAGAGAGAGAGAGAGAGAGAGAGAGAGAGAGAGAGTACCGAACCAGTGATCACACATTGGCAAGTTAAGCAGTAAATCTACTTAACACAGGTAAGAGGGGGAGACGTGGCGACAAAGGCACAGTCAATCACGCCGGAGGTGTCGATCAATATACCTTCACTCAACACTTCTTTATCATGACTCTCACATGTTATTGCTGCCTGACCTCTTGCATATCACCCCCGGCACTTTGTTGGTTATTAGTTTCATGTTGCACAGTACAAGGTTACAGAGTAAGTGACGGTGCCGAATGATGAGGAGCAAGTTAGTATGTGTGTGTGTGTAAAGGAAACACATTGGGTCTATATACTATCATGTCAACTTTAAATCTTGAACATGAACAAATATTTAGATGTTGAGGAAATGTGAATCTACCTAAACACACACACAGTAACCAACTTACCTAAGGTTTAAACCAACAAACTACTGTCTACTCGGGTTTACTAAAAGATTCTGGAGAGAAAGTCTGAGTGAACCAGGGGCAGGGCTGGCGGGGCGGGCAAGGAAGACTTGGTCTCAGATGTAGGGCGAAGGGTGGTGACCCTCAAGGACTATATACTGTACAGTAAGGACACACTGCTGTAACGTCATAAACTTTAGCTCCGCCCCATTCAATGACGTCACGCTACCTGTAATGACCACAAGGACTACGGCTTTGCCTTGGTTAACTTTTGATTGTTTCATTTTGTTTAGAATACTCGCAAGGCTAAGGCTTTCCTGTTGCCAGGTATAACAAAATGAATGCTCTATGTTCTCATAGTCTTCCAAAAAATAAGTGGTACGGCAAAAAAAAGCCAAATATTACAAGGAAATACCCAGGGGGTACCGGGCATTTCGCTGATGACATAGAAAAAGCAACTCGATTATTTAGCTTTTTAACAGTACAATGAATTTCCTTGTGCTAGCCATGGCAAGTTGAATGTCTGAGGGGACCCTGGACAACTGGATATTGCCTTACAATGTATACTTAAGAAAATACAGTTTTTATAGCGTGAAGCATCACGACCGTCGCTGGTAAATTAAGTTATGTAACTCTGGTTTTTCTTATATTTGTGTCAATATTATTGCTGTTGTTTCTTTGTCAGATGTGACAAAAACAATGTCTCACGGTATTCCGGATGACCTGATATTGACTGACATTGCAGAATTAAGAAACTACAAGAAATCTTGAAACAAGCGCGGTGTTGACACCTGAAACCCGAGTACGGATGTACTTAACTTTATTTTTTTTCAAGATTATTAAAGATGTTGAGAGTTCTTTTTGGCCATATATAGCAAGATGAATGTCTTACCTTCGTGTCGATACCCGGATATCGACAAACATTCCAGAATTAAGGAGATACAAAAGATATATAAACTCTCTTCAAACAAGTTCTCTGCTTGCCTAATGTGTTTATTTTATCAGAACTCTTGCAGGCATTTTTCCATTTATCCCAATTTTTCTGATTTCTGGAAAATCTATAATATCTTATGTGCTCTCTGCTTGGCATTTGAGCTCTGCTGGTGCACCCGTATATTGCACAATTAACCATAATTGTTGATACACTGGTCCCGGGACCACACGAGGGCACACACGGAGGTTGCCAGATGATGCGTGTTTACAGCAGTGACTTCACCGAGCTGCATTGTGGGTAAAACAAGTGCTCGGTGGTCTCTAATCCTTGGTGCCTGCTGGAGATGGATGTAAGGGAGGGGGTTGGGGATGTAACTCCTGGAGGGCAAGAATGATTTTGTCCGTTTTTACTTTCTTAATTTATACAATTTTAAAAGCTTGACTAATATACCGTGACCCCAAGTGATATATTAGTTTAAGTGTGATTACACCGCCAGGAGGAGATCTAGATGCATCGTGAAATAACGATAACTTTTAAGCATTTATATTAAACTTCTGACTTACTTAACCTAACCTAACCCAACCTAACCTAACCTAACCTAAGCTCTAGTCTATAAGTTTAGAGTTTCACGGTACATAAAATTCATCAGCAAACACAAGAAAAAAATAATATTTCTGCCCACAGTCCAATAATATTCTGAGTTAAAAATATATTTTTTCTATAATATAAGACATCGGTTGTTAATCACATTACATATACCAAAAAGCTGTCACTCTCCGTCTACCTCACCAAAAAGCTGCCACTCTCCGTCTACCTCACCAAAAAGCTGTCACTCTCCGTCTACCTCACCAAAAAGCTGCCACTCTCCGTCTACCTCACCAAAAGCTGCCACTACCTCTGTCACCAAAGCTGTCACTCTCCGTCTACCTCACCAAAAGCTGCCACTCTCCCTCACCGCTGTCACTACTACCTCACCAAAAAGCTGCCACTCTCCGTCTACCTCCTGCCACTCTCCGTCTACCTCACCAAAGCTCACCTCACCAAAAGCGTCTACTCACCAATCTGTCACCTCCGTCTACCTCACCAATGCCACTCTCTACCTCACCAAAGCTGCCACTCTCCGTCTACCTCACCAAAAGCTGCCGTCTACCTCACCCTGCCACCTCACCAAAAAGCTGCCACTCTCCGTCTACCTCACCAAAAAGCTGTCACTCTCCGTCTACCTCACCAAAAAGCTGCCACTCTCCGTCTACCTCACCTTAAAGCTGTCACTCTCCGTCTACCTCACCAAAAAGCTGCCACTCTCCGTCTACCTCACCAAAAAGCTGCCACTCTCCGTCTACCTCACCAAAAAGCTGCCACTCTCCGTCTACCTCACCAAAAAGCTGCCACTCTCCGTCTACCTCACCAAAAAGCTGCCACTCTCCGTCTGCCTCACCAAAAATAGGTTTTCATATTACATGACTGATATCCAGCCTTGAAAATAATCAGTGAATAAATAAAGGGAGTGTATCAATGGACGGAAGCGTTCCGAGTTAAAATAAAAAACTGGTCTTTTACATAATACATAAAGCAGAAACACACGACCGTCGCCCCCACAAATAACTTAGTGTCAGGGTAAAACTGTGTGAGTCGGTGTATGAGGAAGCTGACGAGGTTATGGTCGTCCCCCAGCCACCACTCCTGCCTGAAGGTCGTCCTTATGCACGCTGCCATAACTCTATCTTACTCCCACCCATCATAGCTCCTCTGGGGAAGGAGGTCGTTGTAGCTTTCTCCTGCTAAGTCGATTTTTTTACACACACACACACACACACACACACACACACTGATGACAAAATTACAACATTTCCCATTACACTGTACACTCTTCATTTCACTGTACACTCTTCATTACACTGTAAACTCTTCATTACACTGTACAGTGTACACTCTTCATTACACTGTGCACTTTTCATAACACTGTGCACTCTTCATTACACTGTGCACTCTTCATTACACTGTGTACTCTTTATTATACTGTACACTCTTCATTACACTGTACACTCTTCATTACACTGTGTACTCTTTATTATATTGTACACTCTTCATTACACTGTGCACTCTTCATTACACTGTGTACTCTTTATTATACTGTACACTCTTCATTACACTGTACACTCTTCATTATACTGTGCACGCTTCATTACACTGTACACTCATCATTACACTGTACACTCTTCATTACACTGTACACTCTTCATTACACTGTGCACTCTTCATTACACTGTACACTCTTCATTACACTGTGTACTCTTTATTATACTGTACACTCTTCATTACACTGTGCACTCTTCATTACACTGTGTACTCTTTATTATACTGTACACTCTTCATTACACTGTACACTCTTCATTATACTGTGCACGCTTCATTACACTGTACACTCATCATTACACTGTACACTCTTCATTACACTGTACACTCTTCATTACACTGTACACTCTTCATTACACTGTACACTCTTCATTACACTGTACACTCTTCATTACACTGTACACTCATCATTACACTGTACACTCTTCATTACACTGTACACTCTTCATTACACTGTGCACTCTTCATTACACTATGTACTCTTTATTATACTGTACACTCTTCATTACACTGTGCACTCTTCATTACACTGTACACTCATCATTACTCTGTACACTCTTCATTACACTGTGTACTCTTTATTATACTGTACACTCATCATTACACTGTACACTCATCATTACACTGTACACTCTTCATTACACTGTACACTCTTCATTACACTGTTCACTCTTCATTACACTGTACACTCTTCATTACACTGTACACTCTTCATTACACTGTGTACTCTTCATTACACTGTGTACTCTTCATTACACTGTGTACTCTTTATTATACTGTACACTCTTCATTACACTGTACACTCTTCATTACACTGTACACTCTTCATTACACTGTACACTCTTCATTACACTGTGTACTCTTCATTACACTGTACACTCTTCATTACACTGTTCACTCTTCATTACACTGTACACTCTTCATTACACTGTACACTCTTCATTACACTGTACACTCTTCATTACACTGTACACTCTTCATTACACTGTACACTCTTCATTACACTGTGCACTCTTCATTACACTGTACACTCTTCATTACACTGTGTACTCTTTATTATACTGTACACTCTTCATTACACTGTACACTCATCATTACACTGTGTACTCTTCATTACACTGTACACTCATCATTACACTGTACACTCTTCATTACACTGTTCATTACATTAATGTACATTCTTTTGACTCTTGAATGAGGGAGACAAGCACGGCCTTGTTGACATACACAACACAGAGTACAGCCGCCCGCCCGCCCGGCAAAGTAATATATTCGTCCCCCTAAACTAGACTCGACGGAGGAATTTGTAATTTGTCAGTAATTGGCCACCAAACAACTTCATCCCCGCCCTGGAATTAGTCAACGCTGAGTAATAGACGCCGTCAAGGGTATTGTGGAACGCGGTCAAGTGTATTATGGGGCGCGGTCAACGGTATTACGTATGCGGTTAAGTGTATTATGGGGCGCGGTCAACGGTATTGCCTACGCGGTTAAGTGTATTATGAACCGTGGTCAAGAGTGTTGCCGAACGTTGTGTAATGGAAGCGGTTGGAAGGTGGAGTAGTGGATGGGGTCAAATGTAATGTTGGAAGCGGTCAAGAGCATTACGGGGCGCTGTCTAGTGTAGTGTTGGAAGCGGTCAAGCGTATTATGGAACACATCCAAAAATATGACGCGGCGCGGAGTATTGGATGCGATAAAAATGATTTTGATGCCACACAGACGAATCCTTCCACTTATAAACAAAACTATTTCGGGGAATAATGTTAACCTTCACCTCTTCCTTCCACCACCTAACATCTTAAAAATATGGCCTGGATCACCGAACAACGTTTAGCCTGGTAGATCAACAAAACTTAAATAATAATAAAAATATCCATTACTCGAGAAAAACGTCCATCAGTTTGGTCAAGAAAAGCGGGTGATGAATAAATTAAACAGATAAAACATATTTTTCCTGACATAAACTTTTGAAGTTGACGAAAAACACTTTTGTCAGAAGTTTCCCGGCCATCAGATTTGTACAGACCTGGACCAAGATCCTCAAAAAGCTCTTACACCTTTTCTTTTATTATTAACAGGAGATGTTGGACCCATTTTATTTTATATATTTAAGACTAAAGTTTTCATGAATGCAACCTACACATTGCATCACGATTACACTGTGCCTCTTCAATAAATATCCTAACGCCAACCAAAGGGGCTAAAATTTACATACATAGCTTCAATACACGTACAGTACAGAGTAACGGAGGAAACAATAAGTAAAGAAATGAAAGATGAAGGAGGATAAAATAAGAAATAACAAGAGAAGAGGAAGACCAGCAAAACAATATACTCTGCCACGGAAGAAAAAATTTAGTTAAAATAAAAGCTGAAGATAAAAGACAAATCCCGAGAGATTGAAAAATAAAAGTTGATGTTGAAAGTTTGTGGTCAGTGAGAGGAAGATGACGATACACTGTTAAAGGTTGTGTAAAGAGCGACAAGTGTGAACTCCTTCATGTTCAGGCTTGACTAACACTAGCGCGTGTTTATGTACATTCAAGAGTCAGTACACGTCACTAAACAAGCCTTGAATAACACTGGTGCATGTTTATATAAATTAACATGATGAATGAAATAGTTTGCTTGTAAATGATACATAGAAAAAATGAATAATGCTTAACATATTGTTTATTCATTCACCAAAAGAAAAACAAACATTAAATTTAAAAAAAAAATACCAAACAACTAACTAATGGGGAAACCAGAAATATAAGGAGAGCTTTTTTGTTTTTTAAAAAAGAAATAAAAAGGTGACGAAAATTTATCCTTGGGTATAAAGGAAGCCAATTAAAAAAGACAGAAAAGTATGTTCCATTTACGGGATGGAAGAAAGTAAAGAAGAGAAATGTAAAGGTTTGGTGGCCGGTAGAGGAGACCAATTACTGTAAACCTTGGCCAAGATAAGGATACAGTACAGTCACTCAACAAACTATCTTTACTTGGGGTGATCGATGAATTTCAAAATGAACACTGCAACTCCTGTTGGCTCAGTAGGGCTGCCAAAATCCTTCGTCCGTTGTCATATTTTCTCAACACAATTTTGTGAAGATAGTTTTTTTTTTTTGAGTGACTGTACATGTATACGATGAAAGCGGGAACAAGGAATGTGATAATAAGTGAATATTGTTAACCGATAATGATGATATAATTTTGAATACCGTTTTATATAATTATGCAATATTTAATAACGATATATATATATATATATATATATATATATATATATATATATATATATATATATATATATATATATATATATATATATATATATACACACACACACACACATAATCAACGACCTCACCAGCCAGGACTCGCACCCTGGACCTAATGTATGGGACCAGGGAACGCTACCGACCATACCACAAGAGCACTAAAAGCAGTTCTAGACTATGTGATATTTCACACCAGCTGGATTCAGTAAAATGCTACTGACATCCACATAAGCAGCACGGGCAGTTCCCAATGAGAGATTCACGGCGCCATCAGCTCGATGAACAGGCTTTGTGTGAAATATCACATAATCTAGAATTGCTTTTAGTGCTCTTGTGGTATGGTCGGTAGCATTCTTTGGTCCCATGCATTAGGTCCAGGGTTCGAATCCTGGCTGGTGAGGTCGTTGATTATATGTTCAAAGTCCGCGTGTTATATGGACTAAAAATGAAATATGTATATATATATATATATATATATATATATATATATATATATATATATATATATATATATATATGTGAGTCTTGGTCATTTATTGATGATTATAATTTCATGCAGTTGAAACATGACTCGAGTGGATAGATAATAGAGGTGAAAACTTTGATTATGTTGACAGATGACAAATGATCACCATCTGTTTGTTTACACCACCTCACCAACTGCCATCTGTTTGTTTACACCACCTCACCAACTGCCATCTGTTTGTTTACACCACCTCACCAACTGCCATCTGTTTGTTTACACCACCTCACCAACTACCATCTGTTTGTTTACACCACCTCACCAACTACCATCTGTTTGTTTACACCACCTCGCTAACTACCATCTGTTTGTTTACACCACCTCACCAACTACCATCTGTTTGTTTACACCACCTCACCAACTGCCATCTGTTTGTTTACACCACCTCGCTAGCTAACATCTGTTTGTTTACACCGCCTCACCAACTACCATCTGTTTGTTTACACCACCTCACCAACTACCATCTGTTTGTTTACACCACCTCACCAACTACCATCTGTTTGTTTACACCACCTCACCAACTACCATCTGTTTGTTTACACCACTTAGCTAACTACTATCTGTTTGTTTACACCACCTCACCAACTACCATCTGTTTGTTAAAACCACCTCGCTAACTACCATCTGTTTGTTTACACCACCTCACCAACTACCATCTGTTTGTTTACACCACCTCACCAACTACCATCTGTTTACACCATCTCCAGTGTTCTGTCTCAACGAAAGACTGGTTAATCTTGGCCACACAAGCCCAGGAGAATACACACACACAACAAGCGAAGGTTTGTCGAGCGTGTTTCCCGCAGTGAGGAGAAAATTTCCTTCCTTCGTGTGGGTAAGTTGTGATCCACCTTGCAGATTTTCTCCTGTTCTGGTCATAGATTCTCAAAGGTTCCTACGTCAACTGGACATGTAAGAATGTAATTAATTATTCCCCTTAACTACAAGGTGAACTGGATTCTGTAAGGTTTCTAAGGTTAAGTTTCACTCCTTAGTGGATATTCATTGAAGTATTTTACTGAGACGTTCAGGAACATAGATAACGTTGCATTCTCAATTGATCATTAGTTAATTTTTTTCACTTCACTGTAAACGTTAACTTTTCCCTCATACCTCAGCATCTAAATGGGTGCATAAAATTGGTACACTTCAGCTAAGACAATAATCAAATTTTGCTGTGACCAAACGTCTTTTTTTGTGTGACACTTGTGAATGATTAAAGACCAAAATGTGACATCGTGACACTGATCTGAGTGTTAAATCTTACATGCGGGCATTTTGGTAGGCGTCTATATTGACTGACTCTCGTGTCAGCGATTCTTGACAAATTCATCTCTCCTTCGCTTGGGTATGATAGCCATTCCGCGAATCCCCGAACTATCAAATCCCAAAACCCTGAATCTCCGAACCATCAAATCCCAGAACCCTGAATCCCCGAACCCCGAATCCCAGAACCCAGAATCCCAGAACCCAGAACCCCATACCGGAGCAGCTGTTCAGTACAGTTTCATGTTATGTTGTGAAAGTTTCCAAATGAACTCTTGAAAGACTTGCATGGTTGGTACCAAATTTTTGAATATGACGAGGCAATGCAGTTATGACAACTTTCTTTACAAAAACAACAACAATAGTAATAATAATAATAATAATAATAATAATAATAATAATAATAATAATAATAATAATAATAATAATAATAATAATAATAATAGTAATAATAATAATAATAACCTTTATTTCTCGCAAGGAAATAGTTGTAGTAAATTCGTATACTGATACAGGGATGCCACTGTTGTTAAAACTTAGATAACTACAAAAATAATGTGTTCTTATAAGTATTTGTATTGATGATAGAACTGTGTAGATAATTTATCAGCTTACTGATATATATATATATATATATATATATATATATATATATATATATATATATATATATATATATATATATATATATATATATACATATACTTAAAAATCTCCCCGCCCTCCGTCACAAACACTGCCCATCTGCCCTCAGACACGCAGCTCCTCGCCTCAAGTAGAGCCAAACTGAATTTACTCCTTCCGCAACTTTCACCAGCTTTTTAACTCTCTTTCACCAAATGTCTTTATAACTTTGAGGTTGCCTCTTTCAACGACTTCACCGAGCTATGAGACACTTGTGCTTGCTGGGGTGCGGTGCGTGGGATGAAGGAACGAGCGACAGAGGCACAATTCATTCATCTTCATTTGAAGAGCTCAAAAGTTGCAACGATGCTATTTTTTATATACAATATGAGGGCGTGTGTGTGTATTTTGTGCGTGCTTGAGTGCGTGTATGCGTGTACAGGGGGCGTTGAGGGTGTGTTTACGTAAGTATAAAGTACATTGATATTAGTCTATATGTGTGTGTGCGAACAGTCTATGTATGAACTGGAGACGTTAATAGTGAGTCAAAGTACGAGTATATACTAGCTGACTATCTATTACAGACACACACACACACATAGGGCTGCTCCACACTGCTCTGAATGCGGGAGGACCAAGACCACAAGACAGATATATAGAACACATTATGGACGAATACAATACTGCAGTGCGGATGAGAGCAAGATGTTGACAGAGAGGGTCACAAGGCTCTCTCTCTCTCTCTCTCTCTCTCTCTCTCCGCCTAGCTTTTTGTCTCATAAAAGATCGTTTTTTAACCAACACAAGAGAACAATGAAACACGCGCTAATGGACATCGAATATGCATCGCCATAGTGTGTTCAAATTGATCATGAGACCTTGTTGTCTTAGATTATGCAAGAACGACTGCCGCTATAAGAAGAGGAAGAGGGAGGGAGGGAGGTAGTACTTGGTTCTTGTTCTGAATGAATGTTTGAACTCCTATTGGAAAGAGACAGACCGACAGACAGACAGACAGAGAAGTAGTCAGTTATGTGTACAAAACTAGAGAGAGAGAGAGAGAGAGAGAGAGAGAGAGAGAGAGAGAGAGAGCAGTCATGTATAAACAGAGAAATTCAATTATCCTATAAAAGAAAGAAGAAAAGTAGACACACTCATACATACATAAAAGTATCCGTAATTTACACTCCTTACAGAGACTCGAATTTGTTGACATAATACAAACCAATATATGTACTATTGGTATACACGCTATCTTTGAAATTTTTGAGAATGATTACATCGATAAGATTGTATTGATATCATCATCATCATCATCATCATCATCATCATCTAACAACATTTGTTCAACATGAAAGAAATTAAGACTCGATACTAAGCCTCTTTCAGCAGAGCCAAGCATAAAACAAACTCTGTACAGCATTTTTATTATGCAACTTACCTCTGCTCCTGATAATAAGACTAAAATGAAATAACACAATGAAACCTTCTACATATTTCATAAACATTTTACGCTCGCATTTCACTCATGAAACGAAACACCCTTTACAAATTTCTTCTCTCTAAAAACACTGGCTGACTTTTACTGAGGCCGGGTAAATTTGCCTTTAAATTCATTAAGTAAAAATGATAGCAATGGCTCTCTCTCTCTCTCTCTCTCTCTCTCTCTCTCTCTCTCTCTCTCTCTCTCTTTTAGAGAGGCGACCAGCTCTCTCAAGGTATCAAAATATTTGCGACTTTTATAAAAACAAATATTGTGTGACCAAAAAGGAACAAAAGCGAGAATGATTAATATTTGAAGTCATATAATTACCTTAACAACCTTTTGGGGCGAAAATTATTGTCCTTCAGATAAACTATATTTTTTTCCCTTTTTTTTATAAACTTTACACGGCTGACGAGGAAAATATAAAAGAAAAACACAGAAGCAAAGATAATTCAACCTCTTTGAGAACAACAAAAAGACCAAAAGCAGATAGGTTTAACCCTTGTTAGGACATAAACCCACAAAAGCCTCCTCTGAGAAACCCCCAAACCCCACATCAGAAAATTTCAACCTTTGAGACACCAATATGATATATTAATTAAAAACTGGATCAAGTAATTGGGTTAGTTGAGTTAGTGGGTGAGGCTGCTAGCGACACACTGAAAGGTTTCACTCCCTGTCTCCCTTCCTTCCTGTCTCCCTTCCTCCCTGCCTCTCACCCTTCCTCTCTCCCTGCCTCTATCCCTTTCTCTCTTCCTGCCTCTGTACCTTCCTCTTATCCTGCCTCCCTTCCCCATCCCACCACTACCTACCACTATTGCTAACACAAACACGCTACCTTAATTACCTCCGATACTAGCCACAGTGACGACTCAACTGGGGGGAAGTGGAAAGGAATTGGAAGGGGGTGTGAAGTAGATGAAATGGAATAGGTAGGGACGGAGGGAGGGAGGGGATATGGGCGAGGGGAAGGCCATGAGAAGAGAAAAAAAGAGAAGGAATTGAAGGCAATGAAAGGGGTAAAGGAAAGAGGAAGGAAGGAAAAGCATGGTGGGAACAGGAGAAGAAAAGATGAAGAAGGAAGCCGAGAGGGACAATGAGAGGAAGGGGGGAGGAGAGGACAGGTGAAATGGGGAAGAGGGATTAGACGGACTTTGAGAAGACATTAGCAAGTAAGAGAATTGTGAGGGAGGGAAGAGAAGCATAAAGGAGGAAAGACAGCTGAGGGGTGGAGACAGGTGTATAGATATGTACATACCAAGATATGTGAACACGCCTGACGCCAAGACTCTGTTACCATTCATTGTACCATTTATTCACATGTCTGTATTACTACATATTATTATAGCATGTCTGATATCTATGCTTATGTCTAATGCCTATGTCCATTTACTATGTCCCGATGTACTATGTCTGTACCGCGCTAGTCGAGTAATTAGAAGACCTCATTTATTGTCCTAGTAATGTCTAGCGACTCTCCTTGCCTAGCTAGCTAATTTCCCTCAGATCGGCTCCGGCCTGCCTACGACGAGGAGTTCCTTGTGCTGGCTCCTGTTCCTGTACCGGTTGGCTATCACGCCAAGTCTTGTACCACTTGTTGAATATATCTACTGCTCGTGCCCTGGAGTTTCAAGAACCTTGTCTAGGATTGCATCCACTACAACAGGTAAGAAGGAAAGACAGGTAAGGACGAGAGACAGGAAGCGTCAGAACACAACAGGAAGGACAGATAAGAAGGCTGCCAACACGGGAAAGATTATACTCACCTGCTTAATGAGGCTGAGGAGAAAGGGAGGGGTGCCAGGGGGAACGGGGTGCCAAGTGGGAGGAGAGTGGGTGTCAGAGGATACAGGTAAGGTGTTATAGGAGAAGGAAGGGTGGCAGGGGGGGTAGGATGTCAGTGAGAAAGTAGAGGCGTAAGGATGGCAGTGCAACGTTACTATCTATGTGTTCGCTGGTGCTGCTCCTCATCCTCCCTCCACTATAGCACCAAGTCCTCCTCAACACCTCCTATCCCACCAGTCCAAGCCACCACGAGTGTTTGTCCAGCCAGAGTTCGAAGGTTCTTACTAAGATACTCTCAGCCAGTTAACAGTGTAGTATGGATTAGCTGTCCATTTAGTATGAGGAGGAGGTCTTCCTTAATAAGTGACCTCCTTACTGTCAACGCTGATGTTAACTATGTGTAGTAGTTATCTTTCAGTGGTGTTACGAGCCGTATTCTGTCGTAGAGTATTGTGTGGTTTATGGCAGTAAAAGAAACTGTAAGTTGTGAAGTACGATGAGAGCCTTCTGTAGGGATTTAAGGAGATTAGATAAGGGTTACAGTATAGAGTAAAAGCCCAAAGAAGAGTTAAATACTGTAACTATTTACAGTAAATACCTGTTCGTTATCTGTGATGGTAAATGTTGTAGCGAAGAGTTTAGGCTTCGATGGGCTGATTGCCTTGCACCGGTACACATAAGTCTTCCCTTTTTGACACATTGCCTCCCAACTGATCATTATAGCTTGGTAATCTTACCACTGAAACACTACTTACGAGACAGCCAACAACATCTAACAAGTAAGTGACTTTAGAGTAACTGAGAAATAAAAGAAAAAGAACTTCACTTGGAAAAAAATATTCCGAAGATGCTTAAGGTAACACATAAAAACAAAATCCAATTAACACTACACAGTTACTACAATTATTCCAAGATCAAGTTTTAATCACAAATATCACGTGGAATTTGAAATCACTGTTCGGTATTGAATATGTCTAGTTATACTTTTTATTCGAGTAATACTGGAACAACTAGCACAAAAGAGAGACTCACCGACTGGACTTCTCTAAAAGCCTTCGGGGCGACACGGGAAATCAGGAGCCAAATCCATTTTCTTTCACCGGTTAATTCAGCTAACCAATTTGGTGGGACTAAGGAAATGACTGGGTTTTAGAGGAAAATAGTTTGGCTTTCTGGAGCATTTCAAGCACTCCTCGCCTCTTTTAGCTGACCGAAGTCTTTGTTTTATGAGAGACATTTATCTGAACATTTCGTGTCTTTCAAGAGAATGAAGCCTTATTATTTCATGGTCGATATGTCTAAATTTTTCGTTTCTTTATATAGCTTGGCTACTTTAAAGCGACTCAAGCTTTGTTTTCATGCTAGATATTTACCCAATCAGTTCGACTCTTTTAGCTGACTGAAGCCTTGGGTACAGAGGCTCGGCACTTATCACAACTTCCTTGTTTATGTAACACACACACACACACACACACACACACACACACACACACACACACATACATACATACACGCACACTACCTCCTGCCAGTACACCTAAAAAAAACAAAAATAATAACAATAAGCACAAGTAATGCCCGTAACAAACACCTTCCCCCACCTTACCCACCCTGGGAGACTGAACCACCACAAGGACAGAACAGACGAGGGTCGAAACTCAGGTCATGAATTCATTAACACGATCGGGGACTATACAAGGCGCCAGGTTATCCCTCAGCTGAGACATCTGTGTCAAGGTTTTTTTTATTATTAATTCACTTTGATATATTCCTCCGCTGTTACGTTTATCTTATCGTGTTAAGGATGTTAAATGTGTCGATAATGTGTTTATTGTTATTATTATTATTATTATTATTATTATTATTATTATTATTATTATTATTATTATTATTATTATTATTATTATTATTATTATTATTATTATTATTATTATTATTATTCAAGACGCATTAACCTTCAGAATAAAACAAATTCGCCAAGCATATTAGTTTATTGTATCATGAAACTGTTTGTTCCGGTTCTTAAGTAATGACAAGAAAACTTGAAACACGTGAAAGCCAAACGTTGTTTCATCTCTTAACGAACTTTTTTGCAGGTGAGTTAACTCTTGCCTGGGGTGTTGTGGACTGTCCTTCCTTCAACAGCCTGAGGCGTGTTTGCTTGGTGGTCTTAAAGCATCTTGTTGGTGGCTCTCTCTCTCTAACATACAGTCACTTGGTCAACATAACTTACTGGCTATATAAGATACAGTTTACAAACGGAGTATAATGTACACAAGGATTAAATGTTTCTCTCTCTCCCCTAAATGTTTCTTATATTAAAAATTTTAATGTCCTAAAGTAAACACCAGGTGCTCGGATAATCACATACAAGCGTCAACATTCAACTCATAAGAAGACAAAACACGCGGTGGAAAGATAAACAAAATAGGGAAGTCTCTCCTCGTTCATCACAACTCTTAACGGCGATCATATCAAAAGAGAGAGAGAGAGAGAGAGAGAGAGAGAGAGAGAGAGAGAGAGAGAGAGAGAGAGAGAGAGAGAGATTAGGCTCCCCAGGTAAGTAAGTGAATCTGCCAACAGAATTTTATCGGTTTATCAAATACACAACATCAATTCTACCAAATGTTCCCACAGTTTTAACTTGTAAGCATTTCGTGTTTTCAATCCGCCTTCCTGAAAGCAGCTTATTCATCTGTGTTTCTTTAAATGAGTGTTTTATATGACTGGACTTCTGTTGTATCACTGATATCCACATTCGTATCTGGAGTTATGAGGAAGTGTAGAAGAGGAGGAGGAGTAAGATGAGGTAGGAGGAGGAAAAGCAAGACGAAATAGGAGGAGGAGCAAGAGGAAGGGGAGGAGGAGGAGGAGGAGGAGGAATGAGGAGGAAAATGGATTAGGAGGAGGAATTCGGTAGAGGAGGAGGACGAAGAGGAGGTGATCGGCTAAAAAGAGTGAGGAAAATGAGGTTGGACGATTACAGTATTTACCCACAGCACAGATTGGTCTCCTGCAGATAATGTCTTCTTGTGACACTTGGAGTGCCCTCAATTATTCGGCCTCTAGGAAAGATATATGGAGAAAATATGGACTGAGGATATTGTCAAGCTGAAATGAAATAGTCTGGATTGGAGAAAAAGAGGACGGAAAAGAAAATGGAACAGAAAATCGAAGATCGAGTGAAATAAAACGAAGGCTGGCTCCCTCCCGCCTCCTGATTTTGGCTACAACAAATGTTTCTATTCGACATTAACGAAGAAAGTGGAGTGAAATAATTAATGAAAGAAAAGAACATTACGAGAGCTATATAATTATAACCACAAGTATAGATGGCAATTAAAAACTTATTCCATTTCATCGCCAACAAAGGGACATATAATCAACCTTTGTGAAGCAGAGAAGATCACGCGAACCTTTGTGAAATAAAGATCACATAAACTTTTGTGAATCTTGGAAAGTCTCATCTTCCAACATTTTTCAACTATTGTAGACATTACGTTTTTCTGTATGGCAGACATTTTGTTTTGAGACTGAAAAAGAATCTGGCATTATGAACTATTTTATTGCACTAAACATTATATCTCGTTTTTAACCAGCAGACATCCCTCCACACTGAGAATAACCTTTCTTGCAACATTTTCCTTTTTTTTGTTCACGGGTGATATGCAATATATATTTTTGTCTTTTACCAGAAAACAGCGAATAAAGTTTTGAGCAAACCTTCCATGCAACAATTTACATTTATCGTACAGAAATTATTTTTTCCCTGTCAGAAAATATTGCGTGATATTGAATAAATCTTTCTCACAACAATTTCATTTTTAACGTACACAAAGTGATAAGCAATTAATTCATTTTACCTGTTAACATCAAGTGAACCTTTGAAGAAAAAACCTTGTAACATTCTTCATCAATCGTTCAGAAATCATCTTTTGTTTTGACCGAAAATATTACGACACACTTGAACGATTTCCTCGCAACATTTTACATCGTTTTTATAACATCATGTGAAAGTTAAAAGGAAAAAAGATCAATGTAATTTTTCCATTTTTATCGTACACCCACTAAAAAATTATTTGGCACCGGTGTCATATTGTATCATGCCGTAAGGATGCCGAATAATTTTTTAGTGGGTGTACATGTATGTATCGTGCATGTATACATGTGTGTGTGTGTATAAGTATCATGAACACTCACTAAAAACTTATTCGGCATCCTTACGGCATGATACAATATGACACGGATGCCGAATAATTTTTTAGTGGTGTACCTGCAACACACAAGGCCTTCATATTATGCTTTAGGTGGACAACTTATGCCAGATGTATAGCTTCTTAATTGAACTGTTTTCTGTCATATTTAAAAAAAAAATAACAATAATCTACTTAGGCGTCCTTGCATATAACCGTTATTTCTTGAGGAACAGAAACACACAAGATGTTTCATGGGGTTCTGTGCGGTGTTAATTGTGTAAAACGTATTAGGCATTATTTAGGTTTTAACTGTAATAATATGGTCTCACTATTTTTTATAAAATCTCTCCCTCACACATACACAACCCGGCACCATCACCTCTTCTTCCTCTTCATCTTTCCCCCTCCTCCCTCTCCTCTTCCTCCTTACTCTTCCTTTTACTTCTGGCACTCCCTCCTCTTTCTCCCCCTCCTCCTCTCCAGTTTCCTTCTCCTTCCCCGCCTTCTGCTCACCATCGTCTCCACCTCCAGCCCTCATCCCATCCCTCCTACCCCCCATTCCTCTTACCCCATACCCCACCCTTGCGTAATCTCAAGAACGTGGGGCCAAATAAACCCATTGAAACTGAACAAAAAACTTTCCCTGTACGTAAAGCTCAAGTGCAAATGAACTTTTATTTATGTGGGGGGGTCCGGGCTTTTCAGAGTCCTGTTTACGTTGTGCAGTCCTATCTTAAAAAGTTCCCTTGGATGGCGTGCGTGCGCGTGTGTGTTTGTGTGTATCTGTGTATTCTTCTTTTTCTCTCAGTTTATATTATTTACATTATCCTTCAATTCCCTCCTCTTCAGCGTTCTCTCTCTCTCTCTCTCTCTCTCTCTCTCTCTCTCTCTCTCTCTCAGTAACAAAGTCAGAATATTGCTGCTCGTCACCATTAAGTAATCTAAATATTCTATTCGAATTCGATTTTCTTTGTAGGTATGATAACAGAAGGATCCCGTTTAATTCGGAAAAGGCAGAGAAATGAAGTGCTTCAGATAAATGGGCGGAGAAACTGGAAGAAGGGAGAGGAGGAGGAGGAGAGTGTGAAAGTGGGGAAGAAGGAAACACAAGACGTATATAAGTGTGATTTGAAAGAAGAAAATAGGTGAAAGAGGAGATGAAGGAGAAGGCGAAGAAGGAGAGAATGGAAACGAAAAGAAGGAGAAAGAGAAACAAAAGAAGTATTTGGTGGAATAAGAAAATCAGGTGGAATAAAAGAGGGTAGGAAAGCAGGAGAAGCAAAAGGCGGATAAAAGAAAGAAGGATAGAAGAACTTTTCAGCTAATTGCCTTGAGTAAAAAATACGACTTCGGGATTTTCCAAGTCCTTCCTAAATAAAAAACATTTAGTTCAGTTATTTCACGAACTATTCTATTAGCAGCACTTTGCTTGTTTGTTCGGGTCGGACCGTGACCTCAAAGTTTGAACGTTTATGGTTGGCAGGATTTTAGATTTTTAGATTGCCCACGAGTGGGCTAGTTTATTGGGCACCCCGTTATATCCTGTGTAAGGTGAAGCGCAGAAGCGTTTACAGTGCCCAACTGGGAAGCATGCGGAGTTCATGCTTGCCTTTATGACTAGTGCATTAAGGGCGTAAAAGCCTGAAGGGTAATGGGTTTTATCAGCAAGTTACATAAAGTGACAGAATTATGAGTGTGTGGGGGGAAAATTCCGGGTACAATTTATCTGTTTATGGTAAAGCGTGGCAGGTCCCTAATAATGTCAAGTGCCAGGCCTGTCACTAGGAGGAGGGATATCTGGTCAGGGAGGGAAGAGGTGTTGGTAACGGCTGGGGACCTGTAGGAGGAGGTCATAGGGCAAGTGAGGATGTAGTGAGAGAGGGTGTGAGAGTCGGTTGACCACAAAGTTTACAAACAGTGCGGCCAGGCTCAGGGATGCCAATGTACTAGGCATGGCGAAGTACAGAGGGGGTGGAGGTGATATGGTGTGGTAGGGCAGGTACAGTAGGGATGGAGGGAGGCACATAGGCATTGACAACATTGAGGGACACACCTTTTGGTGTAATTGTGATGGTATGTGCGTCGACATGCCGGTGGGGTACTGGTAGCCGGGGGTGGTGTCCTCAAGTCCAATAGGTAGCCCTGGTGGAGACAGCACAGACACAGGAATGGGCGCGGCTTGCGGTGGGTGGTGGACAGGTTGAGGCACCACGTGTCGTGAAGATGAGGCAGGACTTCGCTCGGGGGCAACAGGACACACCAGGGCAGGCCCGGTAGGCACTACACCAGTAGTGAAGGTCGCCGGCGGTGGAGTAGGCCGTGAGCAGGGGGGACTCACAGAGGGACTACCAGCTTGTGTCAAACCAGAAGAGAGGAGTGACTGGGTGGCAACAGAGGGCAGGAGTAGGTGGGAGATGATGGTACAGAGTGTAGCGAAGAGTTGTTCAATACGGTTGATAAATTCTTGGAAGAGGGATATGATCTGTGTCATGTCACTGGCGGGGGGTTGTGGGGGACACCGGTGGAAGCACAAGGCCTGGCAGCTTCAGAGTAGAGACGGGGAGGAGGCCCAGTAGTAGTTGAGTTAGGAGACGGCCGGGACTGCTGTGTTGCAGCCAGGAGAGGTCAGGCAGAGGCAGGTGTTGTTGAAGAAGGCGTTGCTGGAGATAGAGGGTACACAGAAGGGTGTGGCCCGGAAGACTGGGGGGGCTAATGACCTCCCTCTAGGTGTTAAAGGTCACGAGTCCAGGTAAGCTGATAGTGTTGGTATGACCAGACGTGGGAAGTTGCTGTGTTGAAGTGATGGTGAGATGATGCTGATATAACCTGGTGGTGATGTGACATGATATTGTTGTGATTAGATGATGATGATGATGATGATAATGGTGGTGATGATAATGATGATAATGGCGGTGATGATAATGGTGATAATGATGATGATGATGATGATGTGAGTAGGCCATGTTTTGCTGATAATTTTACTTACAAGTTAAAGCTGATGCTGATGATTATATGACCTGATAAGATGACATGGCTCATTGAGTGTAGGAAGTACAGTAATTTAAAAAAGACTTGATCTGTGGTCTCCAGACCGGTCTTGGTCTCAAAGCCAGTTTTTCAGGAACGGTCTCAGTTTCGATCTTGGACGTCTGTGGTTTCGAATTTTTGCCCGGAATATTTCGAGACTTCAATTTTGTTTGCTAATTTCCAGGTGTGGTTGAACAAATGTTTAAGGTAGTGGAGATGTGTCATCTAAGCCACTAATTTGCCATCGGTAGAAATTTCTTGGATTGCAGTCAAATTTCTTAGGCAAGATGACCCATGCAACAGACATGACTCCAATTTAGTCCTGGCAGAACAAGGTCAAGTTTCTATAATTACTGAATTTGCCACCGATCATTCTGGCTGTGCCTGCCTATAGTGCTCCTGTGTACCGTCTATTTAGCTTTGGAGAGATAATGACGAGACCTCAGAGATGCTGAACATCAGCATCATGTATGTAATAAGCCTTCTCATATATTAGATAAACAGAAGTACGTATATCTAATTATTAATATTTGTACCATGAAACAGAAAAAATTACAAATAATATGGCAGTTGGTAAATATTCCCATATTTTAAGATAACAAATCCCGGGTCTTCAACCCATCAAAAATGTTAAGATAAACCAAGACCCTAATTTTCTATAAAAATAAATTATCCTAAAAACTCTGTTTATGCACAGTGTGACGACTCTGCCCCCGTCCTCACTCTACCACCATAACCATTACTTGCTCCAACTTGACACCAAGAGAAGAAACTGCTTCACGAAGCTACTCGACCTCAGTGAGCACCGTTTCAGAATCAGCTTCCCATTTGACTATGAGACCGAGGTACTGAGTCAAGTGTGTCTGCTTGGCGATTCCATGACAAAAACCCAGTGGACAAAATCCCAGTGGACAAAATCCCAGCGGACAAAATCCCAGCGGACAAAATCCCAGCCTCTTATCCCAAAAGTGGACAAAAACCCAGTCTCATATAAGATTAATTAATAAGATTAGGTGTAAAGACCTTTCGCCTGTTATCATATTAATAATAATATATTATATTATATTGTATTAAGGTATCGTATACAATTTTTATGTGTGGCAAAATAAAAAAAAACACGACAAAATAATAACACCTATGACCTAACCTAACCTAACCTAACCTTGTCAACTTGTGTTCAGATCGCCAATCCTCATCTAAAGTGTAGAGGAGTTCCTACAGGGTGTTGGAGCATGCATTCGTTTCAAGTGATTATTCATAATTATGTTTACATAAATGGAGCAGAATTTTGTGAGCATGAAATCAATTTATATATTGAATATTGTTTATTGTATCAATTTGACTTTAAATTTTTTTATAAAGTTTTTTTTTTTTAAATATGAGACTTTTATTTATAAGACTGGGATTTTGTCCACTTTTGGGAAAAGAGGCTGGGATTTTGTCCGCTGGGATTTTGTCCACTGGGATTTTGTCCACTGGGATTTTGTCCTGTAACCCTGCTTGGCAGCCTGCCAGACTTACGGTGTTCCTCTTCCGGGGTGTGGACGACGAATTGTATTAAGGACTCCTTCTGGAAGTGTTGGGCTGGTTTGACTTTAGTGGTCTACGGTGTTAATCCCTGGTTCCTTGTGGTTGGCCATCGCAACGTAGACTTGCTGGTTACATTACAGGACCAACCTGCCAGGGCTGCATAGAGGTGATGCGGCCGTATTATCTCACGTCCAGAAAATGCCTCAAATTTCACCATGTCATAGTAAGTTCTTTCTGTTTAATATACCGGGAAGGTTAGGTAGGTTTGTTTGGTTTGGTTGGTTACGTCTGCTCTTCATGCCCACAAATGTTAAAATGAATTGAATTGAATTAAAACCGTTTATTTAGCCAGAAAAACAGATACAGAGTGGATAATAATAACAATATTAACATGGCTGAGCCAGTTGAGAACCTGAGCTCTCCTGAAGGTACCAAATATATACTATACATTTATCGCAAGGCAGTATTATGAAACATTTAGTAACATCTTGAATAGTACAATAGCATGGTGGTAATAAGAAAATCTCGTAATGTGTACCACGGTTTTCACTTCAATATTTATTTATTTTATTTATTTAGTTATGTTTTATTTATATTATAAGTAGATACATAAATTACAGTGGAATTAAAAAACATAAGTATAATGGGGAAGCAGTACAAAATGGGTAAAAAAGCTAACACAAACTACAATAGTGTCTACTATAATATAACAATGAAAATTCAGCGTTTTCCCTCATCCTGGACCTACGCCCTCCCTCCTATGTCGTCTTCTTCATCCTGATGCTGGACCTACACCTTCCCTCCTGTGTCGTCTTGTTCACCCTGATGCTGGACCTACACCCTCCCTCCTGTATGGTCTTGTTCACCCTGATGCTGGACCTACACCTTCCCTCCTGTGTGGTCTTGTTCACCCTGATGCTGGACCTACACCCTCCCTCCTGTGTGGTCTTGTTCACCGTGATGCTGGACCTACACCCTCCCTCCTGTGTCTTGTTCACCCTGATGCTGGACCTACACCTCCCTGCCTGACCTACACCCTCCCTCACCCTGATGCTGGACCTACACCCTCCCTCCTGTGTGGTCTTGTTCACCCTGATGCTGGACCTACACCTTCCCTCCTGTGTGGTCTTGTTCACCCTGATGCTGGACCTGTGTCTTGGATGCTGGACCTCACCCTCCCTCCTGTGTGGTCTTGTTCACCCTGATGCTGGACCTACACCCTCCCTCCGTGTGTTCTTGTTCATTGATGCTGGACCTACACCCTCCCTCCTAGTTCACCCTGATGCTGGACCTACACCCTCCCTGTTCTTGTTCACCCTGATGCTGGACCTACACCCTCCCTCCTGTGTGGTCTTGTTCACCCTGATGCTGGACCTACACCCTCCCTCCTGTGTGGTCTTGTTCACCCTGATGCTGGACCTATAGCCCTCCCCGATGTGGGGTCTTTTTCACCCTGATGCTGGACCTACACCCTCCCTCCTGTGTGGTCTTGTTCACCCTCATGCTGGAACTACATCCTCCCTCCTTTGTGGTCTTGTTCACCCTTATGGTAGACCTACATCCTTCCTCCTGGGTGGTCTTGTTCACCCTGATGCTGGACCTACACCCTCCCTCCTGTTTCGTCTTGTTCACCGTGATGCTGGACCTACACCCTCCCGTCTGTGTGGTCTTGTTCACCCTTATGGTAGACCTACATCCTTCCTCCTGGGTGGTCTTGTTCACCCTGATGCTGGACCTACACCCTCCCTCCTGGTATGTGGTCTTGTTCACCCTGATGCTGAACCTACCCCTCCATCCTGTGTGATCTTATTCACCTGATGCTGGACCACCCTCCCCTCCTGTGTGGTCTTGTTCACCCCTGATGCTGGACTTACCCCTTCCTCCTGTGTGGTCTTGTTCACCCTGATGCTGGACCTACACCCTCCCCCACCCCCTATTTGGTCACTTTTCACCCTATGCTGGACCTACACCCCTCCTTCTGTGTCGACTTGCTTCACCCCTGACTGGACCTACACCCTCCCTCATATTGTGATCTTGTTCACCCTGATGCTGGACCCTACACCCTCCCTCCTGTATGTCTTG
The DNA here is from genome assembly GCF_018991925.1 of Homarus americanus. Classification (NCBI taxonomy): domain Eukaryota; kingdom Metazoa; phylum Arthropoda; class Malacostraca; order Decapoda; family Nephropidae; genus Homarus; species Homarus americanus. Next base: position 4,140 of record NW_024714177.1, on the reverse strand, counting down.
TTCATCGTGATGCTGTCACCCCTCCTCCTGTGTGGTCTTGTTCTTTCTGATGCTGGACCCTACACCCTCCCTCTGTGGTCTTGTTCACTGATGCTGGACCTACTTTCCCTCCTCTGTCGTCTTGTTCCACCTTGATGCTGGACTACACTTTCCCTCCTCTGTCATCTTGTTCTTCACCGTGATGCTGGACCTACACCCTCCCTCCTGTGTGAACTTGTTCGCCTGATGCTGGACCTACACCCCTCCCTTCTGTGATCTGTTCACTCTGATGCTGGACCTACACCTTCCCTCCCCTGTGATCCTTCACTCTGATGCTGGACCTACACCTTCCCTCCTGTATCGTCTTGTTCACCCTGATGCTGGACCTACACCTTCCCTCCTGTGTGGTCTTGTTACTCTGATGCTGGATTCTACACCCTCCTTCCTGTGTCGTCTTGTTCACCCCTGATGCTGGACCTACACCCCTCCCTCTGTGATCTTGTTTACCCTGATGCAGACCTAACACCCTCCACTCCTGCGTGTGGTGTGTTCACCCCTGATGCTGGACCCTACCTTCCCTCTGTGTGTTGTTTCACTCTGATACTGGACCTACACCCTCCCCTTCCTGTGTCGTCTTGTTCACCCTGATGCTGGACCCTACCCCTCCCCTCCCTGTTTCGTCTTGTTCACCATGATGCTGGACCCCACACACCCTCCTGTCTGTGTGGTCTTGTTCTGCTATAGTGAACCTGTCCTTCCTCCTGGGTGGTCTTGTTCACCCCTGATGCTGGACCTACACCATGCCTCTGCGGTATGTGGTGTATTCACCCTGATGCTGAACCTACCCCTCCCCCCTCCCTCCCTCCCTCTCTCCCTCCCCCCCCGTCCTGTTTGGTCTTTTTCACTTGCTGATGCTGGACCTACACCCCTCCCTCCTGTTTCGTCTTGTTCACCGTGATGCACAGACCCACCCTCCCACGTCTGTGTGGTCTTGTTCCTATATGATAAACCTACATCCCCTTCCTCCTGCGTTGGTCTTGTTCACCCTGATGCTGGACCTCACCCTCTCCTCCTGTTTCGTCTTGTTCACCGTGATGCTGGACCTACACCTCCGTCTGTGTGGTCTTGTTCACCCTGTAGGCTTCATCCTTCCTCCTGGGTGGTCCTTGTTCCACCCTGATGCTGGTTCCCCACCCCTCCCTCCTGTTCGTCTTGTTCACCGTGATGCTGGACCTACACCCTCCCGTCTGTGAGTCTTGTTCACCCTTATAGTGAACCACATCCTTCCTCCTGGGTAGTCTTGTTCACCCTGATGCTGGACCTACACCGTACCTCCTACGGTATGTGGTCTTGTTCACCCTGATGCTGAACCTGCCTCCCCCCTCCCTCCTCCCTCTCTCCCTCCCCCGTCCCCTCTGTTTTGGTCTTTTTTTTTCACCCTGAGGCTGGACTTACACCCTACCTCCTGTGTGGTCATGTTCACCTCATGCTGGACCTACACCCTCCCCTCCCCTCCTGTGTGGTCATGTTCACCTGATGCTGGGACCTACGCCCTCCCTCCTGTCTGGTCTTGTGGGGTGGAAAAAGTTTGTTCTTATTGACAGATATGTTTTAATATATAGGGCTAATCTGCAGAAGAGTTTTTTTTAACTGTTCTTTGTCTTATTTCATCGGGGTTCCGATAAAAGGTAATATTTTTTTGTGCAAATTCTTTGTTTTTTAGATAATTGGGCTTTAGGCTTTTTGCATTGACTTGTTTTCCCCCGGGCTCGCAGTTTCATTTTCACGCTTTGACGAGTGAAGGTTGTTGAGAAGTCTTCTATGGACGTAATTTACCTAATTTAAAGGGTTAACAGGAACCCGTCATTGTTCAAAGGTGCGTGCCTTGTTCATTTAAATACTACTGTCCACACTGGGGAAGAATCTCTGTGCTTTCAGACCAGAAGAAATTTCTTCATCATTCCTCAATGAATTGCTGGACGTTTTTTTCGCCGCTTAATAAATCACTCCACCGCCCGGGCTGCATAAGCGGCGATGCGGCCGTATCCTCTCCAATCCAGAAAATGCCTGTAATATCGCCATATCGTGTGAAATATTTGGTTTAATAATCGAGGCAAATTCCCCCACCCTGTGAGATTAGGTTAGGTTCTGCAGGGTTTTTGCCTTGGACAAAAAATTGGTTTGAAATGTCCGACTAGGTCCCAGTAGGTCAAATAGGTCAAAAAGTACTGTGATTGAATATACTCAGGTCCGTGGGTCGAAATAGGTCCAAACAGAATTATATGCACCTCCGTTGCCTTGCACAACTGTGAACGTCAGTGTCACGGGTCGAGCTAATTTTCACAGCTATCTATGGACGATATAAGGATATGCCACTCATATTCACAAACTCGACACTCCTTACTTGACAAGTCTTGCTGACAATAAAAGACAGTTGAAGCTTTCAACATCACTCACAATGGATCTTGAATATTCAACTGTAATCAGACCTATCTAAGTTTCAACAATTGCAACCACAGTTGCCATTTCAAATTAATCGTTATAAGGAATAACGAAGTCTCAGGTGCACTCTAAGGTTGAGAGAAAATGAAGGATTCGGGCATCCTGGAAGCGATGAAAACAGACTCCTCAGATGGGGAACTCAAATAAAAGCACAGCTACATGTTTTGTGGACTATTGAGCATAATATAGAATAATCTGATTTTGTTCTCCTGATGTGTATTACCGTGGTCATTACAATACAGCGGCTGAACGACGTTCAAAATTCAGGTTATGAGGCTGTAAGTTTAGCCTGCGAGCTTGGGAGTTGTGCGCCTTTTGGTGGACGTTGAAGGTGCCGCTCTACTACAAACCATGATGTCATCCTGGTGATCCGCTAAGTGCTCCATAGTCTTTTTTGCACCACCAATTATTAATGTTTATACATATAGACCTAAATTAATCGTGAATATATTATGGAGGACAAAATTAGTTTATATAATGATGAATTATTTTTCGTAATGTAGAACAGCTTGTTCTCGCAACATCTGTTGCTTCCTCAAAACTGCATCAACTGATGGCTACTAGGCTCCGCCCACTACCGTAGATATTTTGATAACTGCGTTTCGTATTGAGATGGTCATATACATTTTTTATAACCAACAGGAGGCGATTTGTGCATACATTGCAGGCAGCTGTGTAGGGACAAGTTGCTCGCTGATAAGCCTAAATGTCCTCGGGCCAGCAGAATGCTGCTAGGCAGGAGCCGGATTCAGAATTGGAGCAAAGTGGGCAGCTGCCCAGGGGGCCTCCACAATCTGGGGGGCCTCCACATGTGCAGTAGTAATATATCAGGGCTGGTCAGGCTTAGAAACCCACACATGAATGACTCAGTCATGTCTCACTTTGTGTGTGTGTGTGTATGTGTTGGGAATTTGTACACTATCAATAAATATACAGTTAATTAAAGAATTTCTCAATGTTTCTAATTTCCTCAGCTCTTTGCATATGGCTTCAAAATTCTCCAAAGAAGTGTTCAAATTTAAAAATTTTCCGGGGACTTACAGCGCCCCCGGAACTCCCAGATGTTTAGGCTCCTTCACTCCTTACCCACCCTCTTGGAGGTAGTTATAATGAGAGGCCTCCACAAGGCTGTAGGCCTCCACAGGTCTAAATCCGGCACACTGCTGCACAAGGCAAGGCTGGGAATTAATTTTTGCATTGCGTTTTGTTTAGGATTTGAATAACCCTACAGCTGTTTAGCTTTTGCCTGTTACCATCCTATAATTAATTGCTAAATTAATACTGTTTTAGAAGAGTGGCTCGCGGTAAGGAAAAGTCTGAAATGCTAGGTAGTCTGTTTCAGACGTGAAAGAAAGGGAAACTGTTGTCTCCAGCAGCAAAGAAACGAAAAAAAATTGTAGAAGAAATCATAAATTTAACCCTGTTTAGGAAGAAGAATCCTTTGTTATTGCAAAACAATCGATGCTGCATTGCTTACCTTTGTGAAAAACTACTGTACCGTTCAAACCTCCCACCAGCATTCACACCACAGAACATGAAGGCTGGCTGCAGTTACCAAATTTAAAATTTGTTGCTGAAGTACCGATCCTATCCAGGCTCAACCCTCGCATTGGTGCTTTATTGTTCTGTGTATCTGTATTTGGAATGTGAATCCTTATT
>NW_024714176.1:0-8735 GCF_018991925.1 Homarus americanus | reverse complement strand
TACCTGGGAGTGTTAGGGGAGAACCAGGGAGTGAAAGAGGTGTACCTGGGAGTGTCTGAGGTGTACCGGGGAGTGTTTGAGGTGTACCTGGGAGTGTCAGAGGTGTACCTGGGAGTGTCAGAGGAATACCTAGGAGTGTCAGAGTTGTACCTGGGAGTGTCAGAGGTGTACCTAGGAGTATCGGAGGTTTACCTGGGAGTGTCGGAGTTGTACCTGGGAGTGTCGGAGGCGGACCTGGGAGTGTCAGAGAAGTACCTGGGAGTCTCAAAGGTGTACCTGGGAGTACCGGAGGTGTACCTTGGAATATCGGAGGTGTACCTGGGAATATCGAAGGTGTACCTGGGAGTGTCAGAGGTGTACCTGGGAGAGTCTGATGTGTACCTGGGAGTGTCTGAGGTGTACCTGGGAGTGTTAGGGGAGAACCAGGGAGTAAAAGAGGTGTACCTGGGAGTGTCTGAGGTGTACCTGCGAGTGTGAGAGGTGTACCTAGAAGTGTCTGACGTGTACCTGGGAGTGTTAAAGGTGTATTAGGGAGTGACAGAGGAGTACCTAGGAGTGTCAGAGGTGTACCTGGGAGTGTCAGAGGTGTACCTGGGAGTATCAGAGGTGTACCTGTGAGTGTTAGAGGTGCACCTGGGAGTGTCGGAGGTGTACCTGCGAGTGTCAGAGGTGTACCTTGGAGTGTCAGAGGTGTACCTGGGAGTGTCAGGAGTGTACCAGGGAGTGTCAGTGGAGTACCTGGGAGTGTCAAAGGTGTACCTGGGAGTGTCGGAGGTGTACATGGAGTGTCAGAGGTGTACCTGGCAGTGTCAGCGGTGTACCTGGGAGGGTCAGAGGTGTGTCTGGGAATGTTAGAGGTGTACCTGGGAGTGTCTGAGCTGTACCCTGGAGTGTCAGAGAATTACCAGGGAGTGTCACAGGAGAACCTGGGAGTGTGAGAGGTGTACCTAATAGTGTGAGAGGTGTACCTAGGAGTGTCTGAGATGTACCTGGGAGTGTCAGGGGAAAACCAGGGAGTGAAAGAGGTGTACCTTGGAGTGTCAGAGGTGTACCAGGGAGTGTCTGAGGTGTACCTGAGAGTGTCAGAGGTGTACTAGGGAGTGTCAGAGGAATACCTAGGAGTGTCAGAGGTGTACCTGGGAGTATCAGAGGTGTACCTAGGAGTATTGGAGGTTTACCTGGGAGTGTCGGAGTTGTACCTGGGAGTGTCGGAGGCGGACCTGGGAGTGTCAAAGGTGTACCTGGGAGTGTATCAAACCTAACCTAACCTAACCTAACCTTACCTAACCTAACCTAACCTAACCTAACCTTACCTAACCTAACCTAACCTAACCTAACCTAACCTCTAACACTGAAAATCACTGTTTTGAAAATAAATTAAGTGTTTTCCGTGAAAAGAAGATAAAAATAAGGCAATACATTGGTTTTTGTCTGAAACTGAGTGTTTTTCGTGAAAAGAAGTAAAACTAACTAAAATTCACCTAACCTAACATAACCTAACCTAACCTATCCTAACCTAACCTAACCTAACCTAACCCAACCTAACCCAACCCAACCCAACCTAACCTAACCTAAACTAACCTAACCTAACCAAACCTAACCTATCCTAACCTAACCTAACCTAACCTAACCTAACTCAACTCAACCCAACTTCAACTCCAACACAATTTATCCCAACCCAACCCAACCAAAACTTAAATGCCTAACCTAACCTAACCTAACCTAACCTAACCTAACCTAACCCAACCTAACCCAACACAACCCAACCCAACCCAACCCAACCTAACCTAACCTAACCTAACGTAACCTAACCTAACCTAACCTAAGCGTGAAAAAAAGTAAAACTAACTTCAAAACAGACTTCTTGAACAGAAAACACGGCACATGTTCGAAAATATGTACAAGTAACTAAAAAACAGTGTTTTTGTAAGGAAATTCAACGATTTCCGTGAGGTTTTTCGTTAAAAGAAGTAAAACTAACTAAAATTCACTTAACCTAACCTAACCAAACCTAACCTAACCCAACCTAACCTAACCTAACCTAACCTAACCTAACCTAACCTAACCTAACCTAACTCAACTTCCGACCTAACCTAACTCCAACCCAATCCCAACTTAACTACCATCCTGCACCTAACCTTAACATAACTCTATTCTATTTCATCTAACTCAACCCAATCCCAATCAATGCAATCAACCCAGCCAACCTAACCCAGTTAGTTAGTTTAGGTTAGGTTGGGTTAAGGTAGGTTGCTGGCTGGGTTAGAAAATAGTTTAGCTAGGCTCCTCAGTGCAAAATTTATCCACCTTTTCGAGAAAAGTAGATAAGCAACTTTCCCGGAAAGTAGATATTTCCTATTTTTTATGACACAAATTTCCCGTTTTCTATGATAATCTACTTCACAAAATTAGGTAATATTTGCCCCAAAATTCGAAAATCTACTTCCCCGAAAAGTTGATAATCTACTCTCCGGAAAAGTAGCAGATTTTTCACTTCAAGTAGATACAACTCTTCCCAGTGAGCCTCATTTTTTACATAATAAATTGCTTTAAGATAATTCATTTCATTGCAATTAGGGTAATATTTTGGTTCTCAAAATTGAAATTACTCTAAAAGTTGATAATCTACTCTCCGGAAAAGTAGAAAATCTATCTACTTTTCGGGAAAGTAGATAACCAACTTTCCCGGAAAGTAGATATTTCCGATTGATTATGATACAAATTTCCCATTTTCTATGATAATCTACTTCGCAAAATTAGGTAATATTTCCCCCAAAATTCGAAAATCTACTTCCCTAATAAGTAGAAAATCTATTTACTTTTCGGGAAAGTAGATAACCAACTTTCCCGGAAACTAGATATTTCTCATTTTTTATGATACAAATTTCCCGTTTTCTATGATAATCTACTTCGCAAAATTAGGTAATATTTCCCTGAAAATTGGAAAATCTACTTCCCCGTAAAAACAAGTAAACCTAACAGAAATACACTGTGTTTCAATTAAACGTAAGTTTTCCGTGAATGAAGTAAAACTAACTAAGATACACTGTTTTTCATCTAAAAGTGTTTTTTGTGAAAAGAAGTAAAACTAACTTTAAAACTACGTTTTAAACAGAAAACAGGGCTTATCTTTAAAAAGAAGTACAACTGATTAAAAAACAGTGTTTTCAGAAGAAAGTGGTCGTTTTCCGTGAAAAGAAGTAAAACTGACTAAAACTAAAAACCAGTGTTATAAAAAAAATTAAGCGTTTTCCGTGAAAAGGGTAGGACTAACTAAAATACATTGGTTTTTATCTAAAACTGAGTGTTTTTCGTGAAAAGAAGTAAAACTAACTAAAATTCACCTAACCTAACCTAACTTAGGTTAGGTTACGTTAGGTTAGGTTAGGTTAGGTTAGGTGCATTTTAGTTAGTAAAACTATTTTTCACGAAAAAAACTCAGTTTTAGATGAAAACCAATGTATTTTACTTATTTTTATCTTCTTTTCACGGAAAACGCTTAATTTCTTTTCAAAACACTGATATTCAGTGTTAGAGGTTAGGTTAGGTTAGGTTTAGGTTAGGTTAGGTTAGGTTAGGTTAGGTAAGGTTAGGTTAGGTTAGGTTAGGTTTGGTTGGGTTAGGTTAGGTTAGGTTAGGTTAGGTTAGGTTAGGTTGGGTTGGGTTGGGTTGGGTTGTGTTGGGTTAGGTTAGGTTGGGTTAGGTTAGGTTAGGTTAGGTTAGGTTAGGTTAGGTTCGGTTACGTTAGGTTGGGTTAGGTTAGGTTAGCTTAGGTTAGGTTGGGTTGGGTTGGGTTGGGTTGGGTTAGATTGCGTTAGGTTAGGTTAGGTTAGTTTAGGTTAGGTGAGGTTAGGTTAGGTTAGGTGAATTTTAGTTAGTTTTACTTATTTTCACGAAAAACACTCAGTTTTAGATAAAAACCAATGTATTTTACTTATTTTTATCTTCTTTTCACGGAAAACGCTTAATTTCTTTTCAAAACACTGATTTTCAGTGTTAGAGGTTAGGTTAGGTTAGGTTAGGTTAGGTTTGGTTAGGTTAGGTTAGGTTAGGTTCGGTTAGGTTGGGTTAGGTTAGGTTAGGTTAGGTTAGGCTAGGTTAGGTTAGGTTAGGTTAAGTGAATTTTAGTTAGTTTTACTTCTTTTCACGAAAAACACTCAGTTTTAGGTTTGGTACACTCTCAGGTACACCTCTGACACTCCCAGGTACACTTCCAACATTCCCAGGTAAACCTCCGATACTCCTAGGTACACCTCTGAAACTCCTAGGTACACTTCTGACACTCCTAGGTATTCCTCTGACACTCCCTGGTTCTCCCCTGACTCTCCCAGGTACACCTCAGACACTCCCAGGAACACCTCAGATACTCCCATGTACACCTCTGACACTCCCAGGTACACCTCAGACACTCCTAGGTACACCTCTCACACTCTCAGGTACACCTCTCACACTCCCAGGATCTCCTGTGACACTCCCTGGTACTTCTCTGACACTCCCGGGTTCACCACAGACACTCCCAGGTACACCTCAGAAACTCCCAGGTACACCTCTGACATTCCCAGGTACACCTCTGACACTCCAAGGAACACCGCTGACACTGCCAGGTACACCTCTGGCCTTCCATGTACCTCAGAAGCACTCCCAAAGTACACCTCTGACCTCCCCAGGTGCCTCCACTGACTCTCCTGGTGCACCCCTGGCACTCCCAGTGCCTCCTGACACTCCCAGGAACACCTCGACAATCCAGGTACACCTCCAGACACTCCCTAGAGCAGCCCCAAGACACTCCCAGGTACACCTCCGACACTCCCAGGTACACTTCTTAGACTCCAAGGTACACCTCCGACAATCACTGGTACACCTCTGACACTCACAGGTACACCTCCGACAATCCCAGGTACACCTCTGACACTCCCAGGTACACCTCTGACACTCCCAGGTACCTCAGCCTCCAGGTACACCTCCGATACTCCCAGTGCCTCTGTGACATCCCACCTCTGACCTCCTAGTTTCTCCTCTGTCACTCACTAATACACCTCAGACATTCCCAGGTACACCTCAGACACTCCCAGGTACACTTCTGACACTCCCAGGTGCACCTCATACACACCTAGGTACACCTCTCACACTCCCAGGTACACCTCTCACACTCCCAGGTACTCATGTGACACTCCCAAGTACACCTCTGACACTCCCAAGTACACCTTTGACACTCCCAGGTACACCTCCGACACTCCCTGGTAAACCTCCGATACTCCCAGGTACACTTCTCACGCTCCCAGGTACACCTCTGACACTCCCAGGTACAACTCCGACACTCCCAGGTAAACCTCCGATACGCCTAGGTGCACCTCTGACACTTCCAGGTACACCACTGACACTCCCAGGTATTCCTCTGACACTCCCTGGTACACCTCTGACACTCCCAGGTACACCTCAGACACTCCCCCTTACACCTCTGAATCTCCCAGGTACACCTCTGACACTTCCAGAGAATTACCAGGGAGTGTCACAGGAGAACCTTGGAGTGTGAGAGGTGTACCTAATAGTGTGAGAGGTGTACCTAGGAGTGTCTGAGGTGTACCTGGGAGTGTCTGAGGTGTACCTGGGAGTGTCAGGGGTGTGTACCAGGGAGTGTCAGTGGAGTACATGGGAGTGTCAGAGGTGTACCTGGGAGTGTCGACGGTGTACATGGAGTGTCAGTGGTGTACCTGGCAGTGTCAGCGGTGTACCTGGGAGTGTCTGAGGTGTATATGCGAGTGTGAGACGTGTACCTAGAAGTGGCTGAGGTGTACCAGGGAGTGTCATAGGTGTACCTGGGAGTATCTGAGGTGTACCTGGGAGTGTCTGAGGTGTACCTGGGAGTGTTAGGGGAGAACCAGCGAGTGAAAGAGGTGTACCTGGGAGTGTCTGAGGTGTAACGGGGAGTGTTTGAGGTGTCCCTGGGAGTGTCAGTGGTGTACCAGGGAGTGTCAGAGGAATACCTAGGAGTGTCAGAGGTGTACCTGGGAGTGTCCGAGGTGTACCTAGGAGTATCGGAGGTTTACCTGGGAGTGTCGGAGTTGTACGTGGGAGTGTCGGAGGCGGACCTGGGAGTGTCAGAGGTGTACCTGGGAATATCAGAGGTGTTCCTGGGAGTGTCAGAGGTGTACCTGGGAATGTCAGAGAATACCAGGAGTGTCAGTGAAGCACCTGGGAGTCTCCAAAGGTGTACCTGGGAGTATCGGAGGTGTACCTTGGAATATCGGAGGTGTACCTGGGAATATCGAAGGTGTACCTGGGAGTGTCAGACTTGTACCTGGGAGTGTCGGAGGTGTACCTGGGAGTGACACAGGAGTACCTGGGATTGTCAGAGGTGTACCTGGCAGTGTCAGAGGTGTACCTGGGAGTGTCAGAGATGTACATGGGAGTGTCAGAGGTGTACCTGGGAGTGTGAGAAGTGTACCTGGGAGTGTCGGAGGTGTACCTGGGAGTGTCACAGGAGTACCTGGGATTGTCAGAGGTACCTGGCAGTACAGAGGTGCACTATGGAATGTCAGTGAGCATCACTTGGGAGTGCTGGGAGGTGTACCTGGAGGCCAGAGGTACCTGGGAGTGTCGGAGGTGCACCTGGGAGTGTGAGAGGTGTACCTGGGAGTGTCGGAGGTGTACCTGGGAGTGTCGGAGGTGTACCTGGCAGTGTCAGCGGTGTACCTGGGAGTGTCAGAGGTGTACCTGCGAGTGTCAGAGGTGTACCTGGGAGTGTCAGAGAAGTACCAGGGAGTGTCACAGGAGTACCTGGGAGTGTGAGAGGTGTACCTAGGTGTGTATGAGGTGTACGTGGGATTGTCAGAAGTGTACCTGGGAGTGCCAGAGGTGTACCTGGGAGTGTCTGAGGTGTGCCTGGGAGTGTCAGGGGAGAACCAGGGAGTAAAAGAGGTGTACCTGGGAGAGTCAGAGGTGTAAGGGGGAGTGTCTGAGGTGTACATGGGAGTGGCAGATGTGTACCAGGGAGTGTCAGAGGAATACATAGGAGTGTCACAGATGTACCTGGGAGTATCAGAGGTGTACCTGGGAATATCGGAGGTGTACCAGGGAGTGTCAGGGGTGTGCCAGGGAGTGTCAGTTGAGTACCTGGGAGTCTCAAAGGTGTACCTGGGAGTATCGTAGGTGTACCTGGGCATATCGGAGGTGTACCTGGGAATATCGGAGGTGTACCATGGAGTGTCAGAGAAGTACCTTGGAGTTTCAGAGGTGAACCAGGGAGTGTCAGAAGAGTACCTGGGAGTGTCAGAGGTGTACTTGGGAGTATCGGAGGTGTACCTAGGAGTATCAGAGGTGTACCTGGGAGTGTACCAAACCTAATCTAACCTAACCTAACCTAACCTAACCTAACCTAACCTAACCTAACCTAACCTAACCTAACCTAAACTCTAACACTGAAAATCATTGTTCTAAAAAAAAATTAAGAGTTTTCCGTGAAAAGAAGAAAAATAAGTAAAATACATTGGTTTTTATCTGAAACTGAGTGTTTTTCGTGAAAAGAAGTAAAAGTAACTAAAATTCACCTAACCTAACCTAACCTAAACTAAGTTAGGTTAGGTTAGGTTAGGTTAGGTTAGGTTAGGTTAGGTTAGGTTAGGTTAGGTTAGGTTAGGTTAGGTTTGGTTGGGTTAGGTTAGGTTAGGTTAGGTTAGGTTAGGTTATGTTGGGTTGGGTTAGGTTAGGTTAGGTTAGGTTAGGTTAAGTGAATTTTAGTTAGTTTTACTTCTTTTCACGAAAAACACTCACGGAAATCGTTGAATTTCCTTACAAAAACACTTTTTTAGTTAGTTGTACATATTTTCAAACATGTGCCGTGTTTTCTTTTGAAGAACTCTGTTTTGAAGTTAGTTTTACTTCTTTTCACGATTAGGTTAGGTTAGGTTAGGTTAGGTTAGGTTAGGTTAGGTTAGGTTAGGTTAGGTTAGGATAGGTTGGGTTGGGTTGGGATGGGTTTTGGGTTAGGTTAGGTTTAAGGTTAGGTTAGGTTAGGTGCATTTTAGTTAGTTTTACTATTTTTCACGAAAAAACTCAGTTTTAGATGAAAATCAATGTATTTTACTTATTTTTATCTTCTTTTCACGGAAAACGCTTAATTTCTTTTCAAAACACTGATATTCAGTGTTAGAGGTTAGGTTAGGTTAGGTTACGTTAGGTTGGGTTAGGTTAGGTTAGGTTAGGCTAGGTTAGGTTAGGTTAGGTTAAGTGAATTTTAGTTAGTTTTACTTCTTTTCACGAAAAACACTCAGTTTTAGGTTTGGTACACTCCCAGGTACACCTCCGATACTCCAAAGTACACCTCTGACACTCCCAGGTACAACTCCAACATTCCCAGGTAAACCTCCGATACTCCTAGGTACACCTCTGAAACTCCTAGGTACACCTCTGACACTCCTAGGTATTCCTCTGACACTCCCTGGTACACCTATGACACTCCCAGGAACACGTCAGACACTCCCAGGAACACCTCAGACACTCCCAGGTACACCTCTGACACTCCCAGGTACACCTCAGACACTCCTAGGTACACCTCTCACACTCTCAGTTACACCTCTCAGACTCCCAGGTTCTCCTGTGACACTCCCTGGTACTTCTCTGACACTCCCGGGTTCACCTCAGACACTCCCAGGTACACCTCAGAAACTCCCAGGTACACCTCTGACATTCCCAGGTACATCTCTGACACTCCCAGGTACACCTCTGACACTCCCAGG
>NW_024714175.1:0-7636 GCF_018991925.1 Homarus americanus | reverse complement strand
AATTTGTTCATTAGATAATAATATTCCTTGTTATTTTGTAAAGCTTATGACTCACCTCTGGAAAACCATTATGTTTGGACTTGAAGAGCCCTCCACTTTCAAGCAATCCCAGCAAACACCTAGGATGACTTCGCCCACATGCCTGCGACAGGCGCACCAGAATACGGCATGCTCTAATTCCTTTTGGAGGGAGACGCAAGCTGCTGTTTTTTGTCCTGAAAAAAAATGTAAATGTAGTTTAAGGCCACCATTTCAGGCACGTGCTTTTTGCAGATTTCTGTTAAATCATTCACTGTATTTTGGTATTAATGTCGTGATAAATTCAAGATGATGTTTGAAATAGGTTTACCTGTATTGGATGAAGTTGTGTCGAAAACCATACCAACGACATTCTGTTCACACTCCCAATCGACCAGAAGTTGTTTGGTTGCTGTTGATATCAAGTCTCCTCGAACCAGGCCAGCTTTTTTAGTCAAATGCGGAAGAGGTGGGACTCCAAGAAGCTTTGTGCCATTGACACCAGACACAAGAATGGGCAGGCGGTCATCAGTGCCTAAGTAATCCAGCGTATCCATAAGTTTACCATCCCAGTGCACCAGTACTTTGTCTGATGGTTGCCATTCATCCATGATTTTTAAACTTATTTCTGACACGATGGAAGCTCGGTATCGGTGGGCCGTCCTTGCATTTAGACTCAGCTTTGATGTATCTCCACCACATGCAGATATAAGGGAGTACACAATTGCACTCAGCTGGGTCGGCGAGATGTTGTTTCGAACACTGCATGAAACAAGTTCTGCCGACTTCAGAATATCATGGGGCACAAAAATTTAAACTCCCTCTGTCACTGTTCTCCGATGTTTTCTCTTTGGTTCAGCAGTGCTGGCCTCATCAATGTCATTGTCCTCATCAGAGCTAATAGGTGAATCAATATCAACCTGTACATTCTCAACATGATCACATTGCTCTCTCTCTCTCTCTTGTCGCTTATCTTCTCGCATCTGCCTTTTCTGTCGCTTCTGAACCTTTTCTGTGAGTACTTTGTTTTCCCCAGAGTAGGTAGCTACTCTGTCACTTAGCATGCTTTTCATACAGAGTATGTCAGTATCGATGGCATCTTGTTCGGCCTGAGTTTTCCCCTTTTTCGCAGCCGCCATGTCTGACAACACTGTGTTCTTATAAAATTTCATCGTCAGGCTCAATTCTGATTTAAACTTCATAATTCTAGGATCATCAGCCCGTCTTCTATCCTCATTCTTTTTCATAAGCATCATGTAGTCTTTGTCATAGTAAGTTTTAATCACTCGGCCAATATTGTTCCTGCCTGTAATGGTCGGGACATTCGCCTTCTGGTAATGCAAAAGCACATTGTCAATGGTGGCAGATAAAACCTGGTCCCAATGCATATCCCGAAAGTTTGCTAACAGACATAGTAAGACCTGCCTATTAGTTGGCAGTTTGCAGCCCTTTATTTCCTTTTCTTCTTCTTTAGGTACGGTGCCCAATAACATTCTGACATGCTCATCATCTTGCCGTGTATCCATGATTAAATTCTCTATTCACAACATCAAATCACTGTCAAGGGAAAAGAAAAGAGCATCATTAAAATTAAATGCAATAAAATAATATGTGGAAAATTTGTGGGTCAGCGTTCCAGATCCGGAAATGAAAATATGATAAAATGTGCTATTTACACACTTATTTATGAAGTTCATAAGCTGAAATAGCAATACTTGCTGGTACGACGGTACTAGCTCAGACATGCACCAATCTCCAAGAAAATTTACAGGGTACCATTATTTAATTTTGGGAGGGCAACGGTGACACCCTATATATATATATATATATATGTATATATATATATATATATATATATATATATATATATATATATATATATATATATATATATATATATATATATGTAATATTCGAAATTCAGAGTATCAAACACTGGCCCATTACATGCTGAGTTCAAGGTCGTCTGAGTTAAGAACGCCGCCTCCAAAGACGTATGAGAGGTTGTGGAACCAGGCCTATACGACATTAAATGTATCACTGAGTTAATAGGAACGCGCGAATCGCGAAATTAATATCATATTAAATTGAAAATAATTATAGATCCTTTCCCCAGTCTGTATCGTTGCGACGCCCCACTGCTGTTTTGTTAATCGTTCACAGCAACAAGTCACCCTGGAAAGCGTGAACTGCGAGCAAGCGTGGCTGAGAGTGTGAGAGAGGTCATTCACCTCTGTGCTGTACCCAGGAGAGACTGACGGCGTGACCTGGTTCCTTTCTGTTTATTTAATATGGCCAACAAGTAAGTTTTTATTCAACTTGCATTAAAGCTGATAGAAAGGTAGGAACAACAGCAGTGAGCGTGGAGAGATACAATAAAGCATTGGTGCCCAGTACGGTGGGTTCTGTAGATCCCATGGTTTGATAACGTCCACCGGCGTATGAGACATTGAGTGGGTGAAGCGAACTGTATTACTGTCCACTGACCTAGGTTTGAGCCACACTGTTGAGTATGGTGAGAGTTTATGAACCCAGCTGTCCAGGGCAGCCCAACCAACGACGGACAGATCGTTTGGGGTCATCAACTTCCCCATCACCTCGCCGGCTCACAATACCAAGGTATATCTTCAAGCAGCTGGTGAAAACCTTTACTAACGGGAAGCTAAAGCTTTCAACTGTAAGGTCTGAGGGCTCACTCTTCCGTTTCATGTGATGTACTAAAAGGTAAAAGTGTAGAAGCTTGAAGCTGAGCTATATAGGGCTGCTACACTGGGACCAAGAGTCCAGGAACTTAGGAGGCACATTTCAAGGTTGAGAAAGGCTTGATTGGGCCCTTAAATTATGTTTCTGTTGGGTTGTGCCTTTAAAAAACTGCTGGAGTAGGAATCTATGGTGTTAGGTTAGGAAGCATGGTTGGTATTAGTGGACCCAGTACTTAACAATAGTGACAATATTTTTGTGCAGTGTACTTAATACTATTTTTTCAGTTACCAATGGTATGATGTGCCCATTTAATATGAATTTTATAATATCATCTCAGGTACAAACTTTGTTCCCAGAGTAGTGCTTTGTTAGGCTTGGATGTGTATCTGTTGGGGTAATATAATTTTAAGGAGTGCCCTGAAGGGCCTACTCAGGGCAAGGAGCATAAAGTTCATATTTTTTTATATCATTTTCTCAGTGCTGATGATATTTGTTGAGTGCCCTTATATCATTCCATTGTAGAGTTATTGATTTCATTTTGTATAAACCCACTCAGTGATTGATATTATTTTTGTTGAAAGTTCTTAAGGCCTGTTTCTATGTGCAAGCAAATATTTCTAATACTTAAAAATTTATTGTTGCCTAATAGGCATTGTCTGAATTTCTAATATCCTTTATTCCCCAGAGTAGGTTTTTAAGTTCAGGTTAAGAGGTGCATTATGTACCATTATTTGATTGTGTCTGTAGTGTTGGAGGAATATAAGTGTCTAAATTTTACAGTGTGTCTCATTCATCCCAGTCACAGACACTATCCTTCCACGGGTCACGGACAATTCATTTTTTTTTGTAAATTTAAGTGTTCTTTGCTGGTCTGGATTTTCTCAAAGGGGCTACACTGCAATTACCATCTAATAATTTTTAATAAACCTCAAGTCTAGTAAATTAAAGTCCAGTAATTCGACCAGTTTTATATATATATATATATATATATATATATATATATATATATATATATATATATATATATATATATATATATATATATATATATATATATATATATATATATATATATATATATATATATATATATATATATATATATATGCAAGTAAATCACTGTGTGTGTGGATTCAGGTATATGCTGATAAACAAGGAAAGAAGAAAACATGTTCCCAAGGCTGTGTAATTCACATCTTCAGGTGAGTACAGACTAGAGAGAGAAATACAATGGAGTGTGTATATATATAGTTTTAAATAGCACACAACGGTTGGTGGTCAGGTCAGATGGTCAGGTGACCCGGCCTTCTCACCTGGTCATCCTAAAACTGTATCTTGCTCTTGTGAGACCACACCTGGATTACGCAGTTCAGTTCTGGTCACCGTATTACAGAATGGATATAGAATCCTTGGAAAGAATTCAGATGAGAATGACAAGACTAATCCCGGGCATTAGGAACCTTGAGTATAGAGACAGGTTAAAGCATCTTAATTTGCACTCCCTTGAGAGACGTAGAGCGAGGGGCGACCTGATAGAGGTGTATAAGTGGAAGGCAGGGCTAAACAAAGGGGACATTACAAAGGTACTCAAATTATCCAACCAGGATCGAACTCGTAACAATGGTTTTAAATTAGACAAATTTAGATTTAGGCGTGAAATAGGTAAACACTGGTTTGGAAACAGAGTAGTGGATGAATGGAACAAGTTACCAAATATCATCATTAACTCGAATACGCTAAATTGCTTCAAACATAGGTTGGATGCTCATATGAGCAATAGGGATTGGGTATAAACGGGACTGCCCAGTATGGGCCAATAGGCCCGCTGCAGTTCCCTCCATTCTTATGTTCTTATGTAGTAAGTGTGGGAACTTTGTAGTAAGTGCGGGAACTTTTTGTAGTAAGTGCGGGAACTTTGTAGTAAGTGCGGGAACTTTTTGTAGTAAGTGCGGGAACTTTTGTAGTGTGGGAACTTTGTAGTAAGTGCGGGAACTTTTTGTAGTAAGTGCGGGAACTTTTGTAGTGTGGGAACTTTGTAGTAAGTGCGGGAACTTTTTGTAGTAAGTGCGGGAACTTTTGTAGTAAGTGCGGGAACTTTTGTAGTAAGTGTGGGAACTTTGTAGTATGGAACTGGTAGTAAGGTGAACTTTGTAGTAAGTGCGGGAACTTTGTAGTAAGTGTGGAACTTTTTGTAGTAAGGCAACTTTTGTAGGAACTTTGTAGTAAGTGCGGGAACTTTTTGTAGTAAGTGCGGAAACTTTTGTAGTAAGTGCGGAAACTTTTGTAGTAAGTGTGGGAACTTTGTAGTAAGTGCGGGAACTTTTTGTAGTAAGTGCGGGAACTTTTTGTAGTAAGTGCGGGAATTTTTGTAGTAAGT
Organism: Homarus americanus; assembly: GCF_018991925.1. NCBI lineage: Eukaryota > Metazoa > Arthropoda > Malacostraca > Decapoda > Nephropidae > Homarus > Homarus americanus. The sequence continues at coordinate 2,538 of NW_024714175.1, read as the reverse complement.
GTGGGAACTTTGTAGTAAGTGCGGGAACTTTTTGTAGTAAGTGCGGGAACTTTTTGTAGTAAGTGCGGGAACTCTGGAAAGTTTCAAAAGGAGGCTAGATAGATTCATGGATGATAGAGAGTGGTAGTAACTCTCGACAGGAGCTGCCATGCACAGGCCAACCGGCCTATTGCAGACTCCTTATTTCCTTATGTTCCTTATGTTCTTATGTTCTTAATTACAAAATTGTCCAGCTTGTACATGCCGTTACTCAAATTCATGTTGAATGCTTCGGTATGTTTAATAAGACTAGATTCTATGATGTTCCTACTATCAATTGAATTACATGGTAATATTGAGGAGGCATTATCCCAGTCAATGCAATGCTTGTTATCCCTCAAGTGATCAAACAGAGCATTGGATTCCTGGCCTGTCCTAACACTGTATTTGTGTTGTTTAATTCTAGTTGCAAGATCTTTACCTGTCTGGCCTAAGTAAAACATATTACATTCCTTGCAAGGAACTTTATAAATGCAACCAATTGTGTTGTTGGGGGAGTTCTTGATTAGCATTTGTTTAACAGTGCATGAGTTTTTAAATGCCACAGTGACGTTCCAGGTTTTTAGTTGTGAAGGAATGTGTGAGAAATTTTTGTGAAATGGTAATATTAAGATATTCTTATGGTCATGGGTGGGCTTGGGATCAGTTCTATAAAAAGTTTTCTTAGTAATGTTTAGGCATTTGTCTATGAAAGATCTAGGGTATTTAAGGTTTGAGCCAATATTATATATATATTTGTATTCCTCATCGATGAATTCCGGACTGCAAATTCTCAAGGCACGTAAAAACATTGTTGAAAATACTGACTGTTTGACTTTATTATGGTGGGCAGAATAATAATGAATGTATGAACACACATTAGTTGGTTTTCTATATATACTGAACTTAAAAGTGTTACCTATTCTGTGTATCAGACAGTCTAGGAATGGCAATTTACAGTCTTGCTCTAATTCCACAGTGAATTTGATCGAGGGGGCTAAGTTGTTAAGTTGTGGCAGGAAAGCTTTTAGGTCCTCATTACATGGCCAGAGACATAATACATCATCAACATATCTAAACCAGACTGCTGAAGGTGGTAAAATATTACTTAATAGTTTCTTTTCAAAGAATTCCATATATAGGTTGCTTAATACAGGTGAGAGTGGATTACCCATTGCCATACCAAATTTTTGAGCATAATATTCCCCATTGAATTCGAATTTGCAATCCTTAATACATAGTTTGATGAGTTCGATGAAGTCGTCTTTCGAGACGGGCAGTGAAATGTCATCCAGGGAATCTATGAGGAACTCTAGTAAATCATCAACTGGGACCTTTGTAAAGAGTGATGTTACATCAAAGTTGACCAGTTTAAAATCATAATTCTCTGTATATATACACCTTGATTTGTATTTCTCTCTCTAGTCTGTACTCACCCCTGAAGATGTGAATTACACGAAAGCGCTTGGGAACTTCGTGTTTTCTTCTTTCTCAGGGAGTTATCAGTATATATATATATATATATATATATATATATATATATATATATATATATATATATATATATATATATATATATATATATATATATATATATACATGCTATTATATATATATTTCTATGTAGATCCACAATGAAAATGATAAGATAATTTGATAGAATATTGGTGAAAGGAATAACGGAGTTATCTTAGTTGTTCTTATTCAAGACATCTCTTCAGAGGCAACTGAAGATGTCTTCGAATAAAAAGACCAAAGCTAAGGTGCCTTCGCTGTATCCCTTCCCCGTGTGATTTTATATATATATATATATATATATATATATATATATATATATATATATATATATATATATATATATATATATATATATATCATCAGTCCATATAGGACCCGAATTTATAAAAACAGACAATAACTCACTAGTCGGGAATCGAACCCTGATCGTCTTCATGTGAACAGGGATCGCTACCACCGCGCCACAAGGACAACAAAACGAATCCTAGGCTTTGTTACATTTCACCAGAGGCAGCACAAATTAAAGCATAACGTGAACACGTGCATAACAATTACTAATACATATTTTTAATACCCAGAATAAAAACAAGCATTTATATATAACTTGCAGAAGATAATAACTACTACTTATAAGCAAAAACAAAAAGCAGATGTCCAAATCATAAATTTCTACATTATACAGTGCTGATTTCTCACTGGTGGATATAATTAAGGAGTGGTATGGGAACTGCATAAGATTTGAAAGAATTCCTGTGTACCACGTATTTATTAGATTATTGCTAAATTATTGGGTTAATTGAATGTTCATAATATTGATGGCTGAAGTATGCTGAAAATAAATCTATGCAAGATTATTATTTTTACTGGCAGTTATAAACCCTTTAATGTACATTTTAATACCTGTATAAGCAAATAGTGAAGCACACTTGCCTTTAAATTAACCCAACAAATAACCTACTGAATGTATCACACAAAAAAGTGAGTTAATACATTTACCATTAA
>NW_024714174.1:0-3165 GCF_018991925.1 Homarus americanus | reverse complement strand
CTTGAATGCACAATCTGATGAAAGCCAAAAAAAAACAAAACAACAAATCCCAGAAAGAGGTAGAGCATTGGCAAACCACATATACTAGTAGATGGTCCAAGATAAACGATAAAAAAGGCGTGCTTCCACCAAACTTTCTTTTAACAAATCTACCCCAGCTGAGCGCACCCCAATGAAACAAACGGCACATAACACTCACTGCCCCAATTGCCCAATAGAATCAGTAATCCAGCGGAGATAAACAACACCACGCCAACGTCCCCATCCTGAGAAAACTAATGGCAACTTATTATATTACATGTAATAATAATAACAATAATAATAATAATACACATTGCATTACTAATATAATAATAATAATAATAATATTAATAAATAATAATATTAATACTAATAATACGTAATTTCACTTATAACATACTAATGTAAATAGGTATAGCTCCATTATACTTAACTATAATAGGTTAGGTTGGTGTAGGAGGATCTAAAAAGCATGGTATATACACACACACACACACACACACACACACACACACACACACACACACACACACACACACACATAAGCATATAGACAACAACCAAATTAGAAACCATGCCACGTCAGTGAAGACAACCTCCAGTTTGTCTCCACCTCCTACGCTGCCGACTCAAGTCCTCGGTGGCCCCAGCACACAGCCCTTAGTGTTTACACAATATCCATACTTCCCAAGTTTCCACCTATGCCTCCACCTGGTCTTCTCTCCCTAAATGCCACACAACGCAACACCTAGAAAAAAGAGGCCATGCAAGATTATTTCTTCCTACTCCACATATCAAGAAGCTCAACACATACTGATCCCTTTAGACTTCACTGACCATCACCACAGACCTCATCTGCAAATTTGGTAAGAAGCTTTAGCACCATCCTCGACACTGCCCACTACCACCTGAGATCCCTAGTCCGAGAATTGTTTTCACACCACAACCTGCATCCAGCCCATACACGCATGAACTTAACGCTATAATAAAACAGCCCAGTCCCAAATCCATTGTAAAAAACTAATGTCAGATAAACTCAGGCAAACTGTGTGTACCTACCCCAGTAAACACTACTCCTTGCACTGTCACTATGTTGAAATGAACTGTAGCTTTGCTTTTCCTCAGCTAGTTATTATACCCCTAATGGTGTCACCATGTTACTTGGTATATTATTTGCACCAGAATCCATTCCCCCAAATATGTAACTGTATATTTTCAGCCTTCATTGCCAAAGGCCTTTTCAATAAACTGTTAAATATTACACACACATATTTAGGTTACCATACTAACTCACTCCCCTGAACCTCCTCCTTACCACTGACTAAATGTTTATAAGGTACTGTCTCCATTTGGTGGAATGAACCAGTGATGAAGAGTACAAGAATCAGTGGAAAAAATCAAGAAGTTGAGTCTTACCCAAGCTAGCTAACCACCTTCACACAGTGAGGTCCCAGGTACCCGGTTATACTTCCCCTGAGACTCCACGATAGAGAGGCCTGGGACCACACCTCACCCACTTGAATGAGTGAGTCATGTGGACCACGTGGTGTCCCCAAGATGCTACGACACCACGTAGTGAATGTTTTGCTACAGCATCATCATGTGAAGTTCCTCATAACACCATCTGTGAGGTAACTGCTACATCATCAGGCCCCTCATAACGCCATCTGTGAGGGAGTTACTACACTACGTGTCTGGTGTTCAACACCTCACCTTACATGATCTATGCGTGCAAACATTAATCTGTATGTTCACTGTGTGCTCCTTCACCTTTCTCTAATTAGGGCTTTTGTTAAACCACCAATGTATGTACTAAGTCAATTGTGTCCAATGTATACTTTCGAAAAGCCCTTGTTTGGGTTAGGTAGGAGAGAGTAGTCGTCATTATTGTCCAAGCCACATTATTTATTTCTATATATAAGTAATGTAGGCTGGTTTTTAAATACCTCAATCCCCTAACGGTGCCGTTTGTATATTAAGAAATACCGAAGCCATACAGTACAACACCAGCGAATATGAAGTATCACTGTAACCGGCAACTGTTACTCACTCATACCTACATACATATATAGAGTCTTTACAGAATGATAGCAGACACGGGGAAGACGAACAACAAGAGGAGAAGAGTTAGAAGAAAATCAACTTCAAGCCAAGAAGAAGAATACCAAGACATTTCCTCCAAACAAGAAAACAACACACACACAATCAAGCCGACCAAACACTGAGAAACCATGGCGGAACCCAACATGCACCGGACGCTTGACCTGACTCTATCCTGCCGCATCCAGGCGAGTTGCTGCTTAAAGTCCCTCACGCAAGCGCTGTTTAGCCACTGCACCTATTCTATCCTCCTAAAATTCACTTCAATCCCCCCTGCCACTAGCATGTTATGTATGTATGTATGTATGTATGTATGAATGAATGATAACTGCAACTTTGCGTATTAAAACTCATTACTCTTACCGAAGTAATATAGTGCGTGGTTATGTTATGTCATGTTAGGATAGATTATAAACTACATTGGGTTACATTTCGTGAGGTTCGGTGACGCTACAGGAAGTTAGGTGAGGTACCTGGAGGTTAGGTGAATGTTGACTGACTGACTGACTGACTGATTGACAATTATTAGGAAGTGGTTCCAACACGTTCACACACAACCTATACTCATACCACAAGTCCAGAATTAGAGAGGATCATGTTATTGGATATATTTTCAACGATTTACTCAGTGTCTAACCAACTCTTTAGCGATTTAAATGTGGACCTAAAATTAGGTCCGTATATTTGTTTGTCGTGGTGGTGGTGGTGGTGTGCGCCCGTCCATCAGGTTGATTAACCACCAAAACCATAAAGGGTGCGGCCCTGCCGTTTCAGGGCATAAACCACATCCATGGCGGTGACGGTCTTCCTTTTTGCGTGCTCGGTGTAGGTGACGGCGTCACGGATGACGTTCTCCAGAAACACCTTGAGGACGCCGCGGGTCTCCTCGTAGATGAGGCCGGATATACGTTTAACACCTCCACGCCGAGCTAGACGACGAATGGCGGGCTTGGTGATACCCTGGATGTTGTCACGAAGCACCTTACGATGACGCTTGGCGCCACCCTTTCCAAGTCCCTTGCCTCCTTTGCCTCGTCCAGTCAT
>NW_024714173.1:22500-25000 GCF_018991925.1 Homarus americanus | reverse complement strand
TGTGAGCTTATGATGGCTGTTTTGGTCTCATATTATTTGTTTTAAGTAAGTTCTGAACCTCTTTTAGTGGCAGGGCTTGATGTAAACACTTCTTGCTGGTTCTTCCTTTATTGTTGAAGGAGATATATACACGGATTATATATTTAGGCTCTAAGAGAATAAATTATGAATTGTCTCAAGGAAGTGTTGTGAATACACCATGAGAGAACACTTCAGTTATGTGTTCTTCCTTGATCAAGTGGTAAAGATCTACTGCCTTCTCTGGGCGTGAGAGTGCCAGCCGGTTGTTTGATAAATCAGCTGACCAGCGCTCGACCTCTGAGGTAGTTACAAGCTCAGCCGTCTATTATCGTCAATAGGTTGAGTCCTTGTTGAATAACTCGGTGAATAAGTTGGTGTTTTTCATTTGGGTGAATATTTATATAAAGCAAAGGTGCTGTTATAATGTATTTCTCTCACTATTAACTATATGATGAGAAAGAGATAGATGAAGTATTTTACCTCGTAAACTTATGTCATTACTGTATTTTTTATATTTTCTGTATTAATTATTGCCTGTTGAATGTTTTTTTAATAGTATTTATATATATTTAAAATTTAAACTGTGTATCAATGTCCAACTTCTTTTTATTATTTATTTATATTATTATTATTTTTTTAAGTGCATTCATAAGTGTTGATATTTTTCCTTGGGACGCTACCGCTCAAACTTAAACAACCTTGTCTTAATACAAAGAATACGAAATATTCTCAAAGATCTAGTAATGTTTACCAGTGTGTGTGTATGTAAGTATGTATGTCAGTGTGTGTACGTGTGTGTAATCGAAAATAATTTGTATATAAAATATGCAGAAAAGTAAAGAGAGAGTGAGAGAGAGAGAGAGAGAGAGAGAGAGAGAGAGAGAGAGAGAGAGAGAGAGAGAGAGAGAGACGTCAGCAAAACATCATCTGCGCCAGGCGTTTCTATTTGGGTTGGCCGTCAAACTAGAAATTCAGAAATATATATAAAATTCTATCCAATCCCAGCCTCTCCTCCTTTCCTCCTCTCCCCGTCTCTTCTTTCATTCTCTCCCCCCTCTTTTCCTCTCTCCTCTCACCCCGTCTCCCCTTTCATTCTCCCCCATATCTCTTTTCTTCTCTCTCCTCACCCCATACCCCCTTTCATTCTTTCCCTCCTTTTTTGTCTCCCCTCACCCCTGTCTCCCCTTTCATTCTCCCCTTATATCTCTCTCTTCCTCACTCCGTCCCCCCTTTCATTCCCTCTCCCTCTTTTTCCTTTTCCCTCTCCTCTTTCCAACTCTCTCCTCACTCCGTTTATCTTATTATTACCTTCTCCTCTCTTCTTCTCCACTTGCCTCTTCTCCCTTCTCTACCTCCGTACTTTCCTCTTCTCTTACTGCATTTTCCTTTACTCACGGAAAGTTGCATTAACAAAATACATACATACATACATACATACATACATACATGCATACATACGCACATCACACACACACACACACACACACACATACATACATACATACATACATACATAGGCAATAAACTAAATTGGAAAGCCCACGTCAGTGAAGTTGTCAAATCCTCCAGTTTCCGTCTCCACCTCCTCCGCCGACACAAGTCCCTCGGAGTTCCTGCGCCCGAGCTCTTCAGTGTTTACTCAACATTCATACTTCCCAAGCTCACCTATGCCTCCCCTACCTGGTCTTCCTCCCTAAATGCCACACAATGTAAACACCTAGAAAAAGTGCAAAAGAGGGCATGCAAGATTATTCTCTCCCCTTCCTACTCCACATATCAAGAAGCGCTCAACACACTGACCCCCTCGGCTCTCTGACCATCACCACGACCTCATCTGCAAATTTGGTGAGAAACTTCTGCACCATCCTCGATACCGGCTCCTACTACCACCCGAGATCCCTCGTCCGAGAATTGCTGCTCGACACCACAACCGCATCCAGCCCATACGAGCACGTACTGATCGCTATAAGAACAGCCCAGTCCCAACCATTGTAAAAATTATGAATAACTTGTAATCAACCAGTGTATTCACTCCCAGTCAATCTTACCCTTTTGCACAGCCACAATGTTGAAATGCCCTGTAGTATGACCTTCTCCCCACCTACTCATTATATATCATATTTATATCACTTATGTTATTTGTATATTATTTGTAAATCAAGAGACTAATTCCCCAATTATGCAACTGTATATTTTCAACCTTCCGGCTGCCATGCTCTTTTAATATACAGTTAATTATTATTATTACATACATACATACATACATACATACATACATACATACATACATACATACATATACACACACACACATACATACATACATACATACATACATACATACATACATACATACATGCTTGCTTACATAATAATAATAATAATAATAATAATAATAATAATAATAATAATAATAATAATAATAATAATAACAATAACATTAAAACATTTATAGGAGAGGAGGATCTTAACCCAAACA
>NW_024714173.1:0-20000 GCF_018991925.1 Homarus americanus | reverse complement strand
GTCTGTCTATGTGCTGTCAGTGTCTGTCTGTGTGTGTGTGTGTGAGTGTGTGTGTGTGTGTTTTGCATACATATATATACACACTCTTTTGCTAGATTTTTGTTTGAATTTTGCATGCGTTTATTGCGATACACATACAACACACACACACACACACACACACATACAGATACGTACATACAGACACACATACATACATTCACACACTAAAACGAGTTGCCGCCGGGCCAGTCTTATCGTTTATGTTCACTCTCTCTCTCTCTCCTCTCTCTCTCTCTCTCTCTCTCTCTCTCTCTCTCTTCTCTTCTTTCCCTTCTCTGATACAAAACCCTGAGAATACTGTTGAGGTAATCTAAGCAAGATAAGACGAGGAGAAGGAGGAGGAGGAAGAGGGGAGGAATGAGGAAGAGGAGGAAGAATGATGATGATGAGGAGGAGGAGGAAAAATTAGGAGGAGGAGGAGGAGGAGGAATGAGGAGGAGGAGAGAGGAGAAGAGGGGAGGAATGAGGAAGAGGAGGAAGAAATGATGATGATGAGGAGGAGGAAGAATGAGGAGAAGAAGAGGAGGAAGAATGAGGAGGAGGAGGAGGAGGAGGAGGAAGAATGAGGAGGAGGAGGAGGAATGAGGAAGAGGAGGAGGAGAGAGGAAGAAGAAGAATGAGGAGTAGGAAGAGAAGGGTGAGGGAAAAAGAGGAGGTGAGGAGGAATGAGGGAGGAGGAAGAAGAATGAGGAGGAGGAGGAGGAGGAGGAGGGAGGAGGAGAAGAAGGAGGGGAGAAGATAACAATACAACAAGAAGGTCAGCATAAATTTTGTTTTGGCACGACTTGAGTAGAATCGTGAGCTGATTGTGTGTGTGTGTGTGTGTGTGTGTGTGTGTGTGTGTTTTGTGTGTGTGTGTGTGTGTGTGTGCGTGTGTAGGTAAGTATGTGTGTGTGTGTGTGTGTGTGTGTGTGTGTGTGTGTGTGTGTGTGTGTGTGTGTGTGTGTGTGTGTGTGTGTGCATGTGTGTGTGTGTGAGTGCACCTGTTTTTACAGTATATGACCATACTGGACCTTGGTTTGCACATCTCTCTCGGTATCCTTTTCTTTTTTCTCATTTTGATTCTGATTCTGTTTTTAAGTACAGTTAAAGCTTGATTCTGATTCTGTTTTTAAGTACAGTTAAAGCTTGATTCTGATTCTGTTTTTAAGTACAGTTAAAGCTTGATTCTGATTCTGTTTTTACACAAAGTAAAGCTTGATTTGATTCTGATTCTGTTTTAAGTAAGAAAGCGATTCTTGATTCTCTTTGTTTTTAAGTACAAGTTAAAGCTTGATTCTGATTTCTGATTCGACTAATGTTATCGTGATTCGGAGTCTGCCAAAACATTCCTTTTAGCCTGTTGACTGTAGGCACTCGAATATCCTGTCCCTGTGGGGCTATACTTGGGAGCCGTGGGTGAGGGAGGGAGAGGGGAGAAGGGAGAGGGGAGAGACAGGGAGGAGGGAAGGGATGGGAGGGAGAAGGGAGGGGGGAGGAGAGGGGAGGGTGGGAGCAGGAGGGGAGGGGTGGGAGTTAGGGGAGGGGGAGGGTGGGAGTGAGAAGGGAGGGGTGGGAGGAGAAGGGAGGGGTGGGGAGGAGAGGGGAGGGGTGGGGAGGAGAGGGAGGGGTGGGAGGAGAGGGAGGGGTGGGGAGGAGAGGGGAGGTGGGAGGGAGAAGGGAGGGGTGGGAGTGAGGGGAGGGGGAGGAGGCGAGGGGTGGGAGGAGAGGGGGAGGAGTGGGAATTAGAGGGGAGGGGTGGGGAGGAGAGGGGAGGAGGGAGGAGAGGGGAGGGGTGGGAGGAGAAGGGAGGGGGGAGGAGAGGGAGGGGGGGAGGAGAGGGAAGGGATGGGAATGAGAAGGGGTGGGGGAGTGGGAGAGGGGAGGGGGGGGAGGTAGGAGGGGGGAATTAGAGGGGAGGGGGGTGGGAGGAGAAGGGAGGGGTGGGGAGGAGAGGGGAGGGGTGGGGAGGGAGAGGGGAGGATGGGAGGGAGTGGGGGGAGTAAGAGGGGAGGGTTGGGGTGAGGGAGGGGTTATATATATATATATATATATATATATATATATATATATATATATATATATATATAGAGAGAGAGAGAGAGGGAGAGAGAGAGAGAGAGAGAGAGAGAGAGAGAGACTAAGAAGTCAAGATGGCTAGGGGAAGCAAGAGTAGAGGAGGGGAGAGAGAAGAGGGAGAGGGGAGAGTAGAGGAGAGGGAGAGTAGAGGAGAGGGGAGAAGAGGAGAGGGAGAAAGGTAGGAATGCTACAAGGAAAAATATTGATGAAGCCATTTTGCTGAGAGTGAACTGTACTGTAGCGTCGCTCATGAGAGAGAGAGAGAGAGATTAACTTCTCTCTCTCTTTTACGTAATAACTGAGACAAATGATGAAAAAAAATCGGTATTATATGACTTTTTTAGAACTATTTCATTTTATCAAAAGCTTCTGGGAATTCCAAGTAAATTTTGTGATTTTATGACATTTAGTGTGTGTGTGTGTGTGTGTGTGTGTGTGTGTGTGTGTGTGTGTGTGTGTGTGTGTGTAAGTCCTTCTGGTAATATCATTTATGTGAGTGGGTATTATGTTTTTTCTCTGAGTCCTCTCCATCCAACGCCTTAAATTTATCTCTCTCTAACACCTAATATGTAATATCTCGAACTATAGTGTAATATCATGAACTATAGTGTAATATCACGAACTATAGTGTAATATCATGAACTATAGTGTAATATCATGAACTATAGTGTAATATCACGAACTATAGTGTAATATCATGAACTATAGTGTAATATCATGAACTATAGTGTAATATCATGAACTATAGTGTAATATCACAACTATAGTGTAATATCATGAACTATAGTGTAATATCATGAACTATAGTGTAATATCATGAACTATAGTGTAATATCATGAACTATAGTGTAATATCATGAACTATAGTGTAATATCTCGAACTATAGTGTAATATCATGAACTATAGTGTAATATCATGAACTATAGTGTAATATCATGAACTATAGTATATCATGAACTATAGTGTAATATCATGAACTATAGTGTAATATCACAAACTATAGTAAATATCATGAACTATAGTGTAATATTCTGTGTAGTTTATGAGAGAGAGAGAGAGAGAGAGAGAGTACTGGATAAACTCTAACTTTCGATAGTGTCTCTACGTGACTTCTCCAGGTTCTTGTAACTTAATTCTCTCTCTCTTTATGTTAAACCAGTCCCTCTTTTCATAATCTTTCTTCCTTTCCTCTCATTTCTTCCGCATCCCTCTTATTATATCCTTTTATTTCTGCCTCTCGCTCTCACTTTCTTGATTCCTTTGTCTCTCCCTTTATCTCTTCCTTCTTTACTCCTCTTCCTTTCTTTCATCCTTTTTTCTCTTTCCTTTCTCTCATTATCCTTTTTTTCTCAACTGCTTTCACCCTTTCCATACTCGTCCCCCTTTCTCTCTCACTCTCCTTCTCTCTCCTTCCCCTCCTATTCTATCACCCTGTCTCTCCCCACTTTATCTTCTCATTTCTCTCTCTCTTCATTTCTGTCTTCCCTCTCTCTCTTACCCCTTTCCTTACTTCTCCCCTTTCCTTCACTTTCTGCCTTTTTTCTCTCTCTCTCTCCCTCCTCCTTACTCTCCACCATTTTCTCTCCTTTATCTCACTCTCTTACTATCCCTCCTTTCTCTCTATTTCTCTCTCCCTCCTCCATTGACACATAACACACAAACACCAAACAGGTCTGATCACCTTCCCTGGGAGACCTTGCTTATATTTGCTGCCTATTACTCCTTTGATTGCTGTCGAGGTGTGTTTGTTTCTCGTGTTTGTGTCCTGTTGGTGTGTGTTTGTGTCCTGTTGGTATGTGTTTGTGTCCTGTTGGTATGTGTTTGTGTCCTGTTGGTATGTGTTTGTGTGTTGTTGGTATGTGTTTGTGTTCTGTTGGTATGTGTTTGTGTGTTGTTGGTGTGTGTTTGTGTGTTGTTGGTATGTGTTTGTGTGTTGTTGGTATGTGTTTGTGTCCTGTTGGTATGTGTTTGTGTCCTGTTGGTGTGTGTTGTGTGTTGTTGGTATGTGTTTGTGTGTTGTTGGTGTGTTTGTGTGTTGTTGGTATGGTTTGTGTGTTGTTGGTGTGTGTTTGTGTGTTGTTGGTATGTGTTTGTGTCCTGCTGGTGTGTTTGTGTCCTGTTGGTATGTGTTTGTGTCCTGTTGGTGTGTTTGTGTGTTGTTGGTATGTGTTTGTGTGTTGTTGGTGTGTTTGTGTGTTGTTGGTATGTGTTTGTGTGTTGTTGGTGTGTGTTTGTGTCCTGTTGGTATGTGTTTGTGTGTTGTTGGTATGTGTTTGTGTCCTGTTGTGTGTGTTTGTGTGTTGTTGGAGTTTGTTTGTGCTGGTATGTGTTTGTGTGTTGTTGGTGTGTGTTTGTTTGTGCCGTGTATGTGTTTGTGTCCTGTTGGTGTGTGTTTGTGTCCTGTTGGTATGTGTTTGTGTCCTGTTGGTATGTGTTTGTGTCCTGTTGGTGTGTGTTTGTGTGTTGCTGGTATGTGTTTGTGTCCTGTTGGTATGTGTTTGTGTGTTGTTGGTGTGTGTTTGTTTGTGCCGTTGGTATGTGTTTGTGTCCTGTTGGTGTGTGTTTGTGTCCTGTTGGTGTGTGTTTGTGTGTTGTTGGTATGTGTTTGTGTCCTGTTGGTGTGTGTTTGTGTGTTGTTGGTATGTGTTTGTGTCCTGTTGTGTGTTTGTGTGTTGTTGGTATGTGTTTGTGTGTTGTTGGTGTGTGTTTGTTTGTGCCGTTGGTATGTGTTTGTGTCCTGTTGGTGTGTGTTTGTGTCCTGTTGGTATGTGTTTGTGTGTTGTTGGTATGTGTTTGTGTCCTGTTGTGTGTGTGTGTTTGTGTGTTGTTGGTATGTGTTTGTGTCCTGTTGGTGTGTGTTTGTGTGTTGTTGGTATGTGTTTGTGTCCTGTTGGTATGTGTTTGTGTTGTTGGTGTGTGTTTGTGTCCTGTTGGTATGTGTTTGTGTGTTGTTGGTGTGTTGTTGGTATGTGTTTGTTTGTGCTGTTGGTATGTGTTTGTGTTCTGTTGATGTGTGGTTGTGTGTTGTTGGTGTGTGTTTGTTTGTGCTGTTGGTGTGTGTTTGTGTGTTGTTGGTGTGTTGTTGGTATGTGTTTGTTTGTGCTATGGTATGTGTTTGTGTTCTGTTGATGTGTGGTTGTGTGTTGTTGGTGTGTGTTTAGTATGTTTGTGTTTGTGTTAATTTCTTCATCTTAGTATCTCTGTATATACATGAAGATCATTAGGGATTCAGATTAGTCCACACACACGTACATACAGTACACACACACACGTACATACAGTACACATACACACACACACACACACACACAACTACTACTTTGCTGTCACTCGGAATCGATTATGACGATCATCCTGCTGTGGCACAATGGTTATGAGTTATTAAGGCTATAACCTAAGTTGGTGAGTTCTGAGGTGACTAAAGAGGCCGATTGCAGACCGGCAGGATCGTTCACCGATGCTGCACATGTGGAGGGCTACATCAAGCGTGGGAGGGGCGGCGACAGCGTCTTTCTGGCGTTGGCGCTAATCTGCCTCATTATGCAGTCGGGCTAACTCGAAGGTATTGACACCTTCTTGTGTGGTGCTCCTCCAAGTGTTACGGTGTGGAGTAATCATCTCCCAGGTGAGGGGGTCGATTTGGCACTTTTTCAGTTGCCCGCCGGCGTTACGTTTACTATTCGTTAGGTGACTGTAAAGTAGCTGCTTTGGCAGTTTACTGTCGTCCATGCGGGTAACATGGCCAGTCCAGAGTAGTTCTTCATAAATTGTGTGGTAGACTCGATGCTCCTACAGTTGTTGCTAAAAGAATGCTGGCATTTGTTCTCTTGTCTTCCCAGCGAACTAGGAGGATGGAACGTAAACTACGTTGGTGAAAGTTTTCCAGTGCTTTGAGGTGCCTCCTATATGTAACCCATGTCTCGCTGCCATATAGCAGGGTGGGGAGGACCACTGCTCGATATATGTGTAAATTTGTAGATAATTTCAGCTCCATACAGCTGAAGAGACGGTTTCGGAGTCTCTCAAAGGCTTGAAATGCACATCTGATCCGATGCTGAATCTCTTCATCGATGTCCGCAGTGGTGGACAGGTGGGAGCAGAGATACCGAAAGTGGGCAACATTAGAGAGGGTAGTACCATTAAGCTGGATGGATGGTGGAGGTGTGGCTGAATCAGGGGCAGGCTGAAAGAGCCTCTTGGGTTTTACGTATATTCACCTAGAGGCCGAAGTGTGCATACATATCTGTGTAGGTATTCAGGATCTCCTGTAGGTCGCGTTTAGTGTGAGCGACAACGGTGAGGTCGTCTGTATACTGAAGTTCAGTAATGAAAGCTGCCGACACCTTTGTTCCTGCCTGGAGTGGTTTTATGTTGAAATGACCCTTCATCCGGTACTTGATGTGCACCCCGCCGGCTAAATTGGCACTTGCACGAGTAAGGAAGGCAGCCAAGAAAATGAAAAAGAGAGTTGGTGCAGCACACCTTTATTTAATCCCAGTTTGGATCGGGAATAACTCAGACTGGGTGCCATTGTGCAGGACAATGCCGTTCATGCCATCGTTGAGTTGCCTCACAATGACGATGAATTTTGGTGGGTAGCCAAAACAGCTGAGGGTCCTCCAGAGGGCTTTCCTGTTGACCGAGTTGAAGGCCTTGGTTAGGTCGAAGAAAGCCATTTACAGGTCACGACACTGTTCTCTGCACTTTTCCGGTATCTGGCGGGCAGCAAAGATCATGTCAGTAGTGCCACGTGACGGGTTAAAGCCACTTTGATATTCTGGGAGGAAGTTTTCCTCTTCAGGAAGAAGTCTGTTTAGGAGGACTCGGGCGATAATCTTGCCAGCTACGGACAGCAGCGTGATTCTGCAGTAGTTGCCACAGACTGACCGGTCTCCCTTGTTCTAATAAATATTCACGATGGAGGCGTCTTTAAGAATTTGGGGAATTTGCTCCTTTTCCCATGTATTTTCCAGGAGAGAATGGAGACGGCTGATAAGCAAAGGTCCTCCTCCTTTATATGCCTCGGCTGGGATTCCACCAGGCCCTGAGGCTTTGTTATTTTTCCTCTGTTTGATGGCAGGAGCTACCTCATCCAGGGATGGAGAATAGCTGAGGTGGGTCAGCTCTGGATGCTGAAGGACCTGCTGGGTAGTGAGGACATCCACATCGGTGTTTCGGCTGAGCAATGAATGGTAGTGCTCTTTCCAGCGCTGAAGGATGCCTTCGTCGTCTTTAATTAGGGAGTTACTGCTGGATGACCGGAGGGGGGCTGCACCACGAATGATTGGCTTATAAAATGTTTTAGTGGAATTAAAAAATTCGTGTATATTGTGCTGATCTGTAAATTTTTGTGTTCCACATGCTTTATTTTTAAACCAGTCGTTCTTTAGATTGCGAAGTTCGCTCTGGGCAGCCGCTTTCTTCTTACTTAAGGAATCAACTTTGGTCCGAGACTGAGGGTTGTTCTGCCAATCAGTTAAAGCAGCATATTTATCATCGACGAGTATATTGATTGCCAGGTCTTTTTCATCAAACCAGTCCTGGTGTTTTTTTTACGCTCTGGTCGAGGGTCTCTGCAGGTTTTTATCATGACAGTGTTGCGAATATCTCATTCGGTACTGTGATTTGGGTTGTTTGTTTTCAGGTTGCTTATCAGCTCATTTTCGAGCTGCTCTCTGAAAGCATGTGCTACCGCTGGATCCTCCAGACGCTTAATGTTAAAACCTCTTCTGAGGATTGTTGCATTCGCCGTTTTGGGACGACCTGAAGTGAGAGCTTGGCTCTGACGAGCTCATGATCAGTGTCACAGTGGTCTGAGTCACGCATAGCACGGGTGCTGAGGCATCTCAGTGATCTCTTTCCCTGACAATGGTGTAGTCAATGAGATGCCAGTGTTTGGATCGTGGGTGTTGCCACGAACCCTTGAGCTTTTCGGCCTGCTTAAACAAGGAATTGATGATAGTGAGGTTGTGTGCAGCACACTTGCTAAGGAGTTGGCCATTGGGATTACACTTGCCTAGATCATTCTTCCCTATGGTTCCCTGCCAAATGTCAGCATCTCTGCCAACTCTGGCATTGAAGTCTCAGAGCACAACCTTGTCTTCTCTGGGGATACAGGTTAGCACTCTGTCGAGGTCGGCGTAAAAGGCCTCTTTAATGTCATCCTCTGCATACAGTGTTGGGGTATATGGACTGATGAAAAGGGCATGGCGTGAGTGATTCAGTGAAACATGACGCTCGTTGGCTGATGGCAAAGCCAACTCCATAAATGCGGTTTCTCTCCGGCGCACACCCTTCCAGAAGGTATAGCCAGACCCCCGTTCTGTGAGTAAACCCTCGTCTGTGAGCCGGGACTCACTAATGGCTGCGATGTCGATGTTATACCTAGCCAACTCTTATGCCACAAGGCGCTCTTTTGTGCCAGTATCGAGGAGGATCCTGACATTTCAAGCAGTATCCACACACACACACACACACACACACACACATCCTCCCACACACACACACACACACACACACACACACACACACACACACACACATACACCCTCACACACGTACTCACACACGCACGCATGCATGCACACGCACTTAATGAACAAGGCTCCGGGTAATAGAGAGAGAGAGAGAGATATTATGGGTGGTGAGTAGACCTAAAGAAAACATAACCATCTCCTTCATTAATTTATTCCCATCGCTGGTGAGAAGTGATTTAACTTATTCAATTAAACTACA
This sequence comes from Homarus americanus, assembly GCF_018991925.1. Taxonomy (NCBI): domain Eukaryota; kingdom Metazoa; phylum Arthropoda; class Malacostraca; order Decapoda; family Nephropidae; genus Homarus; species Homarus americanus. The sequence continues at coordinate 11,164 of NW_024714173.1, read as the reverse complement.
CACTGGAGAGACTGGCCAAATGGCGTCCAAATTAACATGAAGCTCTATCCTTATGTGAGAAAAATAATCACTGAAAGACGTCCAACACCTGCAGTGTTCTACCGTCAATATTGTTTCACCGCCATTACTGTTCCACCACTACTACTGTTCCACCGCCAAGACTGTTCCACCATCAATATTGTTCCAACACTACCAACCACCACAACTGTTTCACCAATAAAAATCCTTCCAACTTCCCTTTTTCATTGTTTCCTGTTCCTGGTCTCACAATGGCCCTCAGGTCTCGAGCGTCCCCCTTCCACTTGTCAGAGATATGGGATGGAAAAAGCAAACCTACCTTACCACCTCCCACAGGAGTAGAGAAGGCCCGAAACCTTTTCCCCGGCCTGACGAAGTAGCTGAAGGAAGTCTACATTTTTTAACATTCCTCTTTCAAAAGGTAAATTGACGATGTTGCTTTTTCCTCACGAACACCAGTCATAGATGAGGACACTACTGTGTACGTTTGAGGAAAACTAAACAAAATATAGTGTTGGGTGATGGGTGATTGTATAGGTGAAGGATGGTGATGGGTGGATGATGTTGGGATGTGCTGGTGATGGGTGGATAAGGTCAAGAGGTTCTGGTGATGGGTGGACGATGTTAAGACGTGCTGGTGATGGGTGGATGATGTTAAGACGTGCTGGTGATGGGTGGATGATGTTAAGACGTGCTGGTGATGGGTGGATGAATGTGTTGGGAGGGAGGACGTGTTAGAACATAGAACATAAGAAAATAAGGAGTCTGCAATAGGCCGGTTGGCCTGTGCATGGCAGCTCCTGTCGAGAGTTACTATCACTCTCTATCATCCATGAATCTCTAGCCTCCTTTATGAAACTTTCCAGCGTTCCAGCACTTACTACAAAGTTGCTAAGCTTGTTCCACTCGATCCATAGCCTGTTGTGAACCAGTTTCTTCCCTATCTCCCTCCTAAACTAAACTTATCCAACTGAAACCGTTGCTACAGGTCCTATCCTGCTCCGGATATTATATGAACTATCTATATCCCTTTAGTGATTCCTTTCACCCACTTAAATACTTCTATCATATCTCCCTGCACTCTTCGTCTTTCTAGGGAATGCAAGTTAAGTTTCTTTAACCGATCCTGATATGGAAGGTTTCTAAGTCCCCGGAATCGTATTGTCATTCTTCGCTGCACCGACTCTGGTAAATATATCCATTCTATAATAGGGGCACCAGAACTGAACCGCATAATCGAGGTGCAGCCTGACTGGCCTGAATATAGTTTACTGTCTAAGACCTCTACACTCTTGTTACTTACACTTTTAGATATAAACCTATTCTCTGTTTTGCCTTATTTTCGAACATTAACACTGTTTTTCTAGGCCGTAGGTCCGGGCTTACAAAAGTACTAGGTCTCTTTCACAGGTCGGCTTCTCTAGGTTGATGTTGTTAAGGCTGTATACGATATCAGTATTTGTTAACGTATTAAGTACGCTGCACTTGCTGGTGTTGAATTTCATTGCCATTTTTCAGATACACCCTACGGTTTATTTAGATCCTCCTGTAATGCATTTGTATCCTGCCTGAATTAATCTGCCGCCCTATTTGGTGTCATCCGCAAACTTGCTTATGTCACTGCTGATCCCAGTGTCTAGATCGTTTATGTAGATTTACTGAACACGAGGCTGGGCCTAGTACTGACCCCTGAGAACCCCACTGGTTACGGCCCCCACTCCAGATTGCCACCATCTACGCTGACCCTCTGCCTTCTATCGGTGAGCCATGATTTTATCCAATTTAAAACTCTCCTCGATACCATGAGCCTTAATTTTCTCAGAAGCCTCTGATGCGGTACTCTGTCAAATGCTTTGCTAAAGTCTAAGTAAATAACATCGTAATTTTTCGTCATTATCTACTACCTCGAAGACTTTCCTAAAAAACGTCAGCAGATTTGTTGAACAAGATTTTCCTTTGTGAAAACCCATGTTGAGAGTCGTAGATTAATTTGCTTTTCTCTAGATGCGATCGGATGCTATCCTGCTATAATTGATTCAAGAAATTTCCCCACTACTGACGTCAAACTGATCGGCCGGTAATTTGACGCTGATGCTCTGTCTCCTTTTTTGAATATAGATTTTTACATTTGCCTGTTTCCCACAAGTCTGGCACAACTCCAGTGTCTAATGATTTTGTAAATAAGTTTACTAGGGGTCCGCTAATCTGTTCCCTACACTCTTTCAAGACTCGAGGGAAAATTTCATCCAGCCCTGGGGGATTTTCATTTTCTTTAGTTTATTTATCTTCTTAAAACATCCCTCTTTTCTGATAGTGATATTCTTTAATTTCTCTTCTTCCTTTCCTTAAATATCAGTTCCACCTCTGGAATTTCATCGCAAATTTCTTCTGTGAAAACTGATAAGAAGTAGCTGTTCAATGCTTTTGCTTATTTCTACACTGCCATTTATCACTTCTCCCCGCCCTGACTTTAAAGGCCCAACTTTGTCCTTGACCTTGTCTATATACTGGAAAAATCCTTGGGATTCTTTGAATTCTCTTGCTATTTTGATTTCATAGTCTCTCTTTGCTTTCCTTATATTTTTCTTAACATTCCTAGATAGTTCATGATATCTATTTTGGCTGCTCCTCCCCTCCTTTAATTTCTTATATATTCCTTTCTTTATTCCTATGTCATGTTTAAGTTTTTCTGGTCTCCACCTTGGCTCATCCTTATTTGACCCTAATTTTTTCTGTATGGTATATTTTTGTTTCTTGTTCTTTATGTAGTATACTAGTGAATATATTATAGTCTTGATCAATTGTTGTGTCATCTATGATACCTCACCCTTCCTACTGGGGACTGATGTGACTGCTCCCAGGTGACCTCACCTAGGTACCCTTCTTAACCCCTGATAATTAATCCATAACCGAGTTTGGGACTCTGACCATATGTGTCATTGTTTTTCGTTTCCCAATTTAGGGTGAACCTGTGATTTCTCTAGTCACTTTCCTAGGGAGGACGTGGAGATGTTTGGGGGGGATGTGGAGAGAGAGAGAGAGAGAGAGAGGAGAAGAGAGAGAGAGAGAGAGAGAGAGAGAGAGAGAGAGACCTATGAAGAAGGATAAAACTCGCAAAGTCCAATATATTTCGTCTAATAAGAAATCTAACCCGCCAAATACGTTATATATCGCCAATTGGCAGGAATTAACCTGCCAAACACACAAGAAAAGGAACTATGGGAGTTAATTCATCAGAGGACTTGACTCCTGCGTGTCAATATTGGGTCATTAATTCCAGGTTGTGTAAAGGTTGATCTACTGCTCACATTCAAGGTCACTCTTTGCGTATCCCTCTCCACATTCCTTATCTTCCTCCTCTCTTTCTCTCGACCTCTCTTTCACTGCCACAGGTTAAGGTCACAATCTGAGGTCACAGGTGAGTTCACAGGGTGAGGTCACAGGGTCTAGGTCAAGGGCCGAGGTCACAGGTGAAGGTCACAGGCCAAAGTGCACAGGTCAAAGTCACAGGTCACATGTCACAGGTTGAGGTCACAGGTCAGGGTCAGATCACAGGTCAAGTAATAGGTCAAGGACACAGGCAGAGGCAGAGGCAGAGGTCCTAGTCAGTGTAACAGGTAGTGGCTCACAGGTCGAGGTCACAGGTCGAGGTCAACAGGTCGTGTCACAGGTCAAGGTTACAGGTCAAGGACACAGGCAGAGGTCACAGGCAGAGGTCACAGGTCAGTGTAACAGGTAGTGGTCACACGTCAAGGTCACAGGCAAAGGTCACAGGTGAATGTAACAGGTAGTGGTCACAGGTCAAGGTCACAGGTCGTGGTCACTGGTCGAGGTCACATGTCATATAGTAAACCAAAATAATTCATAAAATATCAGGGAAATTACCAGGAGCCTTATATTTATAAATAATTTTCTAAGAATTATTAAAGGTACTGTTAGCTAATTATACTATAATTACTGGGTTATGATTAATAATCTCTTATGGCAATTATCACGAGGGCTGTTGGGGAAAATTATAACATAATTATCTGAATAAATATAGGTAAATGTTAAGTAATTATTGAGAGAGACACAGGAGGATAATTGAAGGAAGAAGGGGAGAAATTATCATGTGAATTATTAGCCTTAGAGTCAGGGGTGTTAGAATAATCTCTCTCTCTCTCTCTCTCCTTTCTATTATGAACACTACTAAACTATCACACTGTCTCCCTCATTCTCTCTTCTCTGTCCCATCTCCTACCAATTCTCTCTCCACTACTCCACCCCTCTCTTTCACACCCCTCCGCCATCCCTCTCTCCACCCACCCTCTTTCCACCTCTCCACCCACCCTCTCTCCACCCCTCCACCCAACCCTCTCTCCACCCTTCTCTTCTACCCCTCCACCCCTCTCATTCTCCCCTACCACCACCATCATCACCTCTTTACCCCATATATAAACCTCCTTACAGCCACCATCCACGCGCTGCTCTCCCCCTACACCATTCTAGTGTACGAATATCTACGTATACTGTCGAATATACCAATCTCACCTGTGGATATATGACGCGTATATACCAATGCGAATATATGATGCAGGTTATATAATCTTCCGTAGTTATATGTGAATTATATCTTGGTGGGTTTTTTTAAGACAGATTTATAAGCTTCTCTATAATATATGGATTATATATTCACACCACCCTTATATGGCAGTAATTATATAGCACTAAGACTCCCAGGGTGAACTAGGAAATGTGTAGGTAGCATGTGTACATCTCTTCAGCTAATCTTGTCTGTCCTCGAGTAAAAAAACGACCTGGTAGGGTTATGTTCACTTAACTGGCGGTGTGTATGTAATGTGTTTTGTGTGTGTGTGTGTGTGTGTGTGTGTGTGTGTGTGTGTGTGTGTATCGCGAGGAGTATTTATGATTGTATAGCGATGCTGACTGACTGACTAATATTCTTATATGACTTATAAACACACACACACACACACACACACACACACACACACACAGGCCCACAACTAACAATTACGTCAGACTAGATCAGACAAGGTCAACACGACATACTGATCTTCGTAGTTGGGTTAATCAAGGGCCGCTGACCTAACACACACGACAGGAGGTTTAAGCGTGTAGACAGTCACGCTTCATCTTACTACGCTTCAAAAAATTGCAAACAAAATACCGATTATATTTTTATAGTTATATTTTGTGGATCTCTCTCTCTCTCTCTCTCTCTCTCTCTCTCTCTCTCTCTTTCTTGTTCTCTTTTTAACTCGTTCACGGCCTTTCACTTCTTCGTCGTGAGTTCAGCATCAACACTCCTGATGGCGCAGAAGGAGGTGGTGTCGAGTGTCATGTAGAGACGCCACAACGACTCCCAACACTCTCCAGGATTGTGGCGTGGTGCTCTGATGGTGATGGCCTTGCCCCTCTCTCTCTCTCTCTCTCTCTCTCTTTCCATTCCCTTCCGTTCCCTTCATTCTCTCTCTCTATCCTCCCCTCCTCTCTATCGCCTCTCCCCTCCCGTCTATTCTTCTTTCCCTCCTTGCCTATCACCTCTCTTTTCCCCTTCCCTCTCTCTATCACTTCTCCCCTCCCCTCTATTCCTCCTCCTCCTCTTGGTCTGTTGGTGATCGATGCTCTTGTAAAACAATTAAGTTGACCGGGTAACTCAGGTAGGCAGGTCCCCTCAGGTGTATGTATAATTAAAAAAAAAATTCTGGTAGAGGAATAAGCACAGGTATACCGGTACATGTATACTGGTACAGGTATACAATTACAGGTATAAAATTACAGGTATAGCCGTAAGTACAGGTGCAAATACGGGTATAGGTACAGTCAGTGGTACAGGTATATGCGTATTCCTTTTATTACCCTTTCTCCTCCTCCTTTCCATCACTCTTTCACTTCCTCTCTCATCAATCCCATCCCAGTGTAACAAGTACAATATTTGCCACTGCCCGCATGTCTTCTATTAAATTCCTACCCTTCTTCCCCTCCTCCTCTCTCTCCTCCCCCAACCCTTCCCCTACCTCTCCCTGCCTCCCTTTCCTCTTGCCTCCTACCTTCCCCTGCCTTCCTCTATCCACGTCTTCCCCATTTCGCTTTCCACTCCCGTTCCACTTTTCCCTTCCCTTTCCCATTCTCCACTTCCTCTTCTCCCTCTCCCCTCCACTTCCTCCCCACTCCCTTTTTATCCCCCATTTCCTACCCCTGCCCCCTTCCCCCCCTCTTCCCTCTCCTCCTGCTTCTCCCTCTCCCCTGACTCCCCATCCGTCCGTTCTTTGACTCCTCCTCCTCTACAGTACCTTAACCCTGAACAAACAATAAGCTTAATAGATTATCATATAAACACGTATTGATGTACTCGTATGAAACAAGTACAGAAACAAACAAATATAAAAAAAAACAACAATAACTTCACGAAAAAAATTTACAATATTTTGAGAACAGAAACGAAACACGAACAGAACCTTGGTAATACGTGAGTCAATGATATAGAGCAATGGAAGTGTGAAACTGGAATATTAAGTTTCCATATTATTTATCATCCAAGCTACAATAGTCAAATGAGAATATAAAGTCGAACAGCAAGATTAATTTCGGATATTAATCCTGTTTTATCCCTTCTCCAATCTACTACTATCAATGATAACAAAAATCCTCGAAATAATAAAAAAAAAAATACACGAAGCATTATACATGTTTTTTCCCCGAGTTTATGATAAAAACAAGAAAATTTAATTAAATCCACAAAACTCCACAAACATGACTTTACTAAACTCTAAATTTATCTCCCGAATTATCGTCAAAACTCTGTAGATTTTACGTCAAGTGCTTCATTAATCTTTAAATTCTAATCCTTCAAAATATTCAGAAAATTCCATAAAAAATATTAAAGCTAAGTTGGTTTCTAAGTATAATTCCTAAGTGCCAATGTCACCAAAAATATTAACAAAATTACAAAATAAATTCGCAGGTAGCAAGTAGTGTGTGTGTGTGTGTGTGTGTGTGTCGTGCTGGGGACAATGACAGCGGGTTGATGGCAAGACCCAACCAGCCCCCAACCTGTCACTCTCTCTCCCAGGACAATAATACTGGGGGGGGGGGTCGTTTCCCTTAACTGAGCCTCCCCCCTCCCAGATCCCACCCTGCCCTGGACAATACTAGGTGAAGAAGGATTACATCCCTTTCCTGATCCACCCACCGGATAATATTAGGGGGTTGTCTCTTGTCTTTGTCTGCCCTGACCGTCCCACGACAGCACCACCAGTTAAGCTTGGACTCCTTCGATCGTGTATGGTCGTGCGCCTGGCAGTGTCGTCAGCTGAGATGATAGTGTAGCCGACCCGTGGCGTGCCTGCTGCCGGTAGTCGTCTGGAAACTGTCGTACCGCAAAACAATAAACAAGAAACTAACACTCGAATGCATGTCGAACGGAAAATTGAAATAAACCAAGAGATAAATATTTTACTGATGAATAAATTGAACGCTGATCCACCGCATAACTCGCCTGCTGTATGATTATCTGTAACTAAAACTCTGTATCTGGGTTTATGACGTTTAGTAAATCATAACTGACGGAGGCACGATTAACACCCGTCACCATGAACCAAATTGCAGTCGGGACGCATGAGAGAGTTTTTGTCACTGAGACGAGACAAGTCCTTTAATTTTACATCATATTACACCTCTCCAACGTCTCATATTTTTACCCCAGTAACATAGTATCCTGGATTTGAAGGGAAGGTCCAGATGTCAGTACAGGTTAATAACATTCCTGTCATTCACTTCATAGGAGCGGGTCTGTAATAAGCGCTCAGCGTGTGGTGGTGACCTGACAGCACAACACCTCGACACACCTGGAATTAGTAACATTATTTTTCATTTCACTTCCTATTGCGTATTAATTTTTTAATAACATGCAGCTCACAGTAACTTAAAATTATAGGTCAAAATTGGCCCCAAGTCCTAATAGGCCCCAAGTCCTCAAAGGCCCCTAGTCCTAATAGGCCCCAAGTCTTCATAGGCCCCAAGTCCTCATAGGCCCCAAGTCCTCATAGGCCCCCAGTCCTCAAAGGCCCCCAGTCCTAATAGGCCCCAAGTCCTAATAGGCCCCAAGTCCTCATAGTCCCCAAGTCCTAATAGGCCCCAAATCCTAAAAGGCCCCAAGTCCTCATGGGCCCACAGTCCCAATTGGCCCTAGTCTAACCAAACTATTAAAACAGGAGTCTAATTAGAGTAGGGCCCCTTAGGACAGGGGCCTATGAAGACTGGGCCCCAATCCTGTTGTTTATGTTTTAGTTTTTGGGATTATCTTTGGTTAGGTTTAGTTACAATAGATGGGTGACAGATAGAATAGCGACTGACAGATGGGTGACAGACAGATGGGTGACAGATAGAATAGCGACAGACAGATGGGTGACAGACAGATGGGTGACAGATAGAATAGTGATAGACAGATGGGTGACAGACAGATGGGTGACAGATAGAATAGCGACAGACAGATGGGTGACAGATAGAATAGCGACAGACAGATGGGTGACAGATAGAATAGCGACAGACAGACGGGTGACAGATAGGTGACAGATAGAATAGCGACAGACAGATGGGTGACAGACAGATGGGTGACAGATAGAATAGTGATAGACAGATGGGTGACAGACAGATGGGTGACAGATAGAATAGCGACAGACAGATGGGTGACAGATAGAATAGCGACAGACAGATGGGTGACAGATAGAATAGCGACAGACAGACGGGTGACAGATAGAATAGTGACAGACAGATGGGTGACAGACATAGATAGACAGGTAGGTAGATAACTATTTATATACAAAGATAGACAAGCTCACATAAGAACACCATATCTAGGTGGTTTTGAACTGTCATATTAGGAATCAGTTTCAAATCCTTTATATAGTTTCGAATCCTCTTAATAGTTTCAAATCCCTTATAGAGTTTCGAATCCCTTATATAGTTTCGAATCCCTTATATAGTTTCGAATCCCTTATATAGTTTCGAATCCCATATATAGTTTCGAATCCCTTATATAGTTTCGAATCCCTTATATAGTTTCAAATCCCTTATATAGTTTCGAATCCTTATATAGTTTCAAATCCCTTATATAGTTTCGAATCCTTATATAGTTTCGAATCCTTTATATAGTTTCGAATCCTCTTAATATTTTCGAATCCTCTTAATATTTTCGAATCCTATTAATTGTTTCGAATCCTCTTAATAGTTTCGAATCCTCTTAATAGTTTCGAATCCTCTTAATAGTTTCGAATTCTCTTAATAGTTTCGAATCCTCTTAATAGTTTCGAATCCTCTAATTAGTTTCAAATCCTAATACCTCGAGTGGCTCAAGAGCTTCAGCCTTGGTACATCTCAGGGGTATTATTATTCATATTAATTCAAAGAGTGAGTGAAGCTTCTGATACGTAGGATGATGGTGGTGGTGATAGTGGTAGTGGTAGGGTGATAGTGGTGGTGGTAGGGTAGTAGTGGTAGGATGATGGTGGTAGTGGTAGGGGGTAGTGGTAGGGGGTAGTGGTAGGGTAATAGTGGTAGTGGTAGGATGATGGTGGTAGTGGTAAGGTGAAGTGGTAGTGGTAGGGTGATAGTGGTAGTGGTAGGAGTGATAGTGGGTTAGTGGTAGAGGTGATAGTGGTAGGGGTGATAGTGGTAGTGGTAGGGTGATAGTGGTGGTGGTAGGGTAATAGTGGTAGTGGTGGGGTGATAGTGGTAGTGGTAGGGTAATAGTGGTGGGTATGGGAGGTAATAGTGGTGGTGAGTAGGGTGATAGTGGTGGTGGTAGGGTGATAGTGGTAGTGGTGGGGTAATGAGTGGTGGTGGTGGTAGGGTAATAGTGGTAGTGGTAGGGTGATGGTGGTAGTGGTAGGGTAATAGTGGTAGTGGTAGGATGATGGTGGTAGTGGTGGTGGTAGGGGTGATAGAGTGGTAGTGGTAGGGTGATAGTGGTGATGTGGTAGGGTGATAGTGTGGTAGGGGTGATAGTGGTAGGGTGATAGTGATAGTGGTAGGGTGATAGTGGTAGTGTTGGGGTAATAGTGGTGGTGGGGTGATGAGTGGTGAGTGTGAGTAGGGTGATGAGTGGTAATGGTAGGGTGATAGTGGTAGGGTAATAGTGGTAGTGGTAGGGGTGATAGTGGTAGTGGTAGGGTGATAGTGGTGGTGGTGGGGTAATAGTGGTAGTGGTAGGGTAATAGTGGTAGTGGTAGGGTGATGGTGGTAGTGGTGGGGTAATAGTGGTGAGTGGTAGGGTGATGGTGGTGGTAGGGGTGATAGTGGTAGTGGTGGTGTGGTGGTGGGGTGATGTAGTAGTCGCGCGGTAATAGCCTATATACTATACACTTACATAAATAATTATACAATGGTACACCGTCAAGCTCCCCCACACACACTTGACCTGTCCTCCCGCAGTACGGTAAATAATACGGAAGTTGTATCTCACACATATGCTTCAATTACAAACTCGGCACACGAATACTGAACGCAGCACTCTTGTAACCCACCACTCACTGCCCACCTCCCACCACCCACTGCCCACCACCCACCGCCCACCACCCGCAAAGAGACTCTGGGCATTTACATTTTAGAGAGAAAAGGGTCGTTTAGGCTCCAGTGAAGCTTTATTGTCCAGGGTTGACGGTGCAACTGTATTTTGGCCACACGGACGAAATCCCTTCACAGAATATCATGCCGGAACAATTTTCCCTGGACAAAATACTCTCAAATCGTCTCACACTGGACAAAATAATATTAGATCCTTGCACACTGGACAAAATATCGTTCACTCATCTCATATTGGACAAAATACTATTAAATCCTCTCACATTAGACAAAATGATATTAAATCCTCTCATTGGACAAAATAATATTAAATCCTCTCACATTGGTCAAAATAATATTAAATCCTCTCATATTGGACAAAATAATATTAAATCCTCTCACATTGGACAAAATAATATTAAATCCTCTCATTGGACAAATTAATATTAAAAATCTCACATTGGACAAAATAATATTAAATCCTCTCATTGGACAAAATAATAATCCTCTCACATTGGACAAAATAATATTAATCATATCACACTGGACAAAAGAACTCTACAAAAATATTCCACTATACAAA
>NW_024714172.1:0-12434 GCF_018991925.1 Homarus americanus | reverse complement strand
GATGAGGTCAAGTGGCTTGGGTGTTTGCTCCCTTCTGTAATGTGTCGGGTCTCTAACATGTTGGAACAGAAAATTATCTCTCAGAGTTTCTACAAAACGAGAAGCAGGGTTATTCAAGTCATTTGGGGTGAACTCGTTTATCCAGTCGATGTCGCCATAGTTAAAGTCCCCCATGATAAGGAGGTGGCTCGCCTCCAATGTTGCCTGATATTTGACTTATCTGTACTGCTATCAACTAATACCAAGATTGGTGTGTGTGTATGAATCACTCGTGACGGCTCTGAAAAATATGTGTAGTACTAGCTCTGTCACCACCACACAACCTCACTCACACCACACATGATGATAAAGCCTACTACTATTCACATTAACTTTATTTTACCGTCACTTTAACTGTGCTCATTGGTTTCTTACCATTAAAAGAAAACTTAAGGCTCTTAAGTTCCTTTGATTTAGTGGGCAACAGTTTGGGAATCTGTAGATACACCCGACGATAAGTAAGTCCCCTCCCTTTAATTTAATTTTACAGCACTTGGACTCTTCAAAAACATTCTCTCTCTGTACCCTCACCTGGCTGGCTCTAAGGTCCCGCCTAGCATAGATAACCACACCCCTCTTGCAAGTTTTTGAGAAAGGTTCGTAAATGAGTCATATCCAGCAATACTAAACTCACATTCCTCTGGGTCGATTCTCCTGTTCTTGTACAACAGTTCTACAACTCCAACAATATCTGGTTGGTGTACTTTCAGTAGTGTTTCAAACTCCTCTCTCTTATCAAGAAACGTGTCAGTATTAGTGTACATGACATTCAAGCCAGAATTTGTTCTCGGTAACTTCTCTGCTCTTAGGTGTAACCCCCCACCCCCATTCTCAGAAGCTGCATCATTTGCTAAGTACACTGTATTTTGCAAGGTGTAGTTAGAAATGTCATTGTTTACACGGCGCTCACCTCCTCCTGTCTGGTAGGTGGAGCTGGTGCCACCTCCCGGGTGGGGGGTAGAGTGGGTGGGGGGGTGCGCTGCTGCCCCCTGGCCCTGTGTCGGCACATTTGCTTCCACTACCCTCCCCATGAATATAACCCATGTACACCCGTCCCCATTCCTCCTTGACTCCTCCCTCTTCTGTTTCAAATCCTGCAGGAGCTTCCATGCGGCGGTCGACAAAATTAAGAAGAAAACCCAGAAATTCAAGACGTGGGTTGGGTCAAACGATGAGCAAGACAGGAGGATGTATGCAAGAGCCAGAAACCAAGCAAAGATAGAGTGTAGGAGGGCTGAAAAGGAGTTCCAAAGGCTGGTTGCACGCGAGGTCAAGTCAAACCCAAAGGCGTTTTACCGCTATGCAAAGTCGAAATTGAAAACGCGAGTAGGAGTATCAGACCTGAGGCTTGAAGATGGTAGTTACGCAGATTCTGACCAGGATAAAGCTGAGGCATTGAACAGCTTCCTTTCCTCAGTGTTCACAAGAGAGGATGCAACTAACCTTCCTGCGTTTGAGGACAGACGGTTCGACACAGCACTGACCCACATTGTGTTCACAGAAGAGGGTATTAGAAATAAACTGTCCAGGCTAAAGGTCCATAAGAGTCCTTGACCTGACATGGTGCATCCTAGAGTGCTAAGGGAGCTGTGCAACGAGCTTGCAGAGCCCCTGAAGATTCTGTTTTGTAAATGCCTGGATGAACAAATGGTCCCCAGTGAATGGAAAGTGGCTTATGTGAGTCCTATCTTCAAGAAGGGCGATAGGCACTCCACGAACAACTATAGACCGGTGAGCCTGACCAGCATAATATGTAAAGTACTTGAGAGTATTATCAGAGATGCCGCGATGGAACATCTACTACGAAACAACCTTGTAAAAGATTGCCAACACGGTTTTATGCCGGGGCGCTCTTGCTTGACACAATTGCTCAAGGTATTGGATATTTGGACCCATATTCTAGAACGGGTGGTAATATCGACAATATTTACCTAGATTTTGCCAAGGCTTTCGACAGTGTACCCCACGAAAGGCTGAAAATCAAACTGAAAGGGTACGGAATTCGGGGAAATGTCCTAGCGTGGATAGAAGACTTTCTACATGACCGCAAGCAATGTGTGGTGATTAATGGCACGAAATCGTCATCTGTACCTGTAACAAGTGGGGTACCGCAGGGTAGTGTATTGGGCCCGCTGTTGTTTGTTTGTTTCATAAATGATATGCCTGACGTTGTACACTCCTCCATACAAATGTTTGCCGATGACGCCAAGTTATTTCGGGAAATTAAGAACCAAGCGGACTGTGAAGAGCTGCAGAAGGACCTCTGTGGGCTCCAGGAATGGTCGAAGGAATGGCTGCTGAGATCCAATGTCACGAAGTGTAAGAGGATGCACCTGGGGCGTACCAACGGTAAGGAGGCGTACCATATGTCCCAACGGGATGAAGAAAATGTACTAGTTGAGACTGTGTGAGAAGGACCTAGGTGTGTATGTTGACAATGAGCTGAAGTTCTCGGGCCATTGTGAGAAGAAGGTAAATCAGGCAAATAAATTATTGGGTCTTATAAGAAGGTCGTTCAGATATCTAGACGGTCCGTCCCTCGTGACGATCTTCAGGAGTGAAGTGCTTTCCCATCTGGAGTACTGTCACCCCATCTGGTCCCCGAGATATGCTAGGGACTGTCAGTTGGTTGAAAATGTTCAAAGGAGGGCCACCAAGCTGGTGCCTGCACTTCGGCATCTCAGCTACCCTGCGAGATTGGAGCGCCTGAACTTGCCTAGCTTATACTACAGACGGGCAAGGGGGGACCTAGTTGAGGTTTATAAGCATCTCAGGGGGCACTACTCAGTTGAGTGTCCTTACTTGGAGCTGGCGGACGCTCGCCCCACAAGGGGTCACAGCTCAAGATTGAAGAAGCCGCAAGTCCGGAAAACCGTGAGGGCAAACTTTTTCGGAGTGAGGGTTGTAAACTCTTGGAACAATCTACCAGAGAGTGTTGTGACGGCACCGAGTGTGAGCTCTTTCAAGAGAAGACTTGACCAACACTGGAGCGGGTTCAGGTACATTCAGGAGCCGGTGCATGCCCAGTATTTGCCAACAGTGCGTGACAGAGACGTGACCGATCGCCCGGGCGGCTAGCGAGCCGACCTTTTGGTGAAGAATATAAAGGAAAAGAGTCGTGACCGATCGCCCAAGCGGCTAACAAGCCGATCAGTGGCGAAGAGGATAAAAGTAAAAAGTAAAAGTTGTCATTCTGGTTATTTCAACTTTGAACTCTTTAAGGATCGCTGCAGTTTAGAGGCGGGCGACTGTTAGCACCGTCCACCTGGTATGGTGGTCTGCTGTACTGATTGATTCTGGTTGATTTTGCCGCTTATAGCCGTTAGTTTATTGTGCTGTCATAATCGTAATGACGGCTAGCCTGTTAAAGCCTAATGATTCATATTACACTTACACGTCCACAAAACTTTCTGAGTTCCCCAGTGGAAACGTCCTCCGTTTTCTCTGTTTCTTTGATGACGTCATCGAGATGTTGTATTTGTGTTGACCGAGTTTGTAAACTCTTTCTTCTACCGAGACCTGTAAACCCTTTTTCACCTATGAATATCTGAAGACCCTGATAATCATAGTGAAATTCTTGTAGGGATGTTAACTATGGAATTAGTTAATATTCCTGAAGGGAACTTTTAGATCTGCTCTTCATGTTTGTAGTAAGGCGCTGCGTGTTGGGACCTGCTCACCGGGATTACCATCCAAGACCTTTTGTGATCAATTTTATTCTTGCCTTTGATAGCTCAGTCAGAGCATTGTTTGTAAAGAGGATATTAGGGAATGAAACTGAGTTCGTAGTCTCAGTTTCAAAAATCAGAGTGTACAGTAACTTAATACAGTGAAATGGTTAAGTAGATGGAATCCGTGACCTAGCGTGGGGGAGGGGGTGACGGTTCGTTTTCAAGTGGTCAGTAAGTGCCACGTTCCTCACCCACACAGGTAGGTCATTCCACCTTCTCCGTGTTTAACTCGCCATTTTAAGTGATTTGACCTAATTAATAGTGTGATTGTGCAAGTGTTTCAGTACTGTAACGTAGTTGACGTGCTTTGAGTGAAGTATTTTTAGGTCCTTAACGTCCCTTTGAAATGTTGATGGTCATTACCAACAGTCAGTGAGCGCCACGTTCCTCACCCACACAAGTCCCATCAGAGCCTAGGCCGTGTCTATAGCGTAGATGACGCATCCACTTGTCTGGGGAGATGTCTGAAGAGCAGTAGAATCAGTTATCTCCATGAATCCCGACAGTCAGACGCTCCACTACCACCTATGGGCCCCATAGCTGGCCAGTCTTCTCCTAACGCTCTGCCCACATGGTGACTCAGGATCATCAAGCCCCACAACAACTACCAGCCCCCATGATTGGTGGATGAGTCCTTGGCTCAGTAGGGCTATTTGGGTGGTTGTGTTACTTCACCGGAATTATCCCAGTTTGTTGGAAGGTGCCACGTGGTGATGAGACTCCCATGGCGGCCGCTTGAGTATTACTCCTGGGGTGTTGAGTGTTGTACTGGCAAGTGCCACTGGTTTTAATGGTGCTAAGGTGCTGTGAGAGTTTATGTGTGTTATTGTGTGTGTACACCCAGTCGTGGTGTAAGTAAATTGAGCCTGAGGGCTAGTACAAGGAGTTCCTATTTGGTGCATATAACGTCTTTTCTATAACCATTTGGTGTCGTTAATAAACATTGTATTTGTATGTTGGGTCCATTATTCACCTACAGTATTCATCGTTGTTCTTTCCTAGTGCTTGATACTATAATTGCATGTACCCTTGGGCCTACCTCTCGCGTCACGCTACCACAGGTCAGAGTATTAAAGTAAAAGTTTGTTATAAGAGTGCCAAGCTCTTATAGCGCACCTCACACTCATCTTGTGAGCGGTAGCGCAAAAGGATTACAGAGTAGAGTTTACAACGGGTCATAATAATTAACCCCCAATGTGAGGGCGTGTGTTTTCCAACACCTACACCACCCTCATCTTACTTACTTCTCTTATCTTAGTTCTTACTCTTACTCGGTTCTGTCACATACTCTTTTGGAAGCATGGACATTCTTTTGGTACCATGATCATTCTTTTGGTAGCATGGTCATTCTCTGGTAGCATGGTCGAGGCACATGGGTAAAGTAATTCTGGTATCAAGTCACTTGGACGGAAATAAAGGTAAAATACTGTGAGAGAAATGAATACACCTAAAATACTCTAAGAACAAATTTATTAATATGAAATCAAAGGGAAAAAAATATATTATTAATCATATAACTACCAGGCTCAACTCCTGGGTTTATTGCAGACTCAGTACTTTCTTCTTTACATATTTTCTTATTTACTTATTTTCTTATTTCTTTACTCAACAGTAATTACTTAGATCTTACACTCTTACTGCACACAACCTTACTGGTGTTACATTACATGGCATAGCAGGACCAGTTCCTTGGCCCTACTCTCAATACATAGTACATGGCACTCATTGTAGATTACTTTACTCAACATCCAAGTGGGACTTCTCAGTACAGTTACAAGACCTTATTCAACATACACGTTAATAATGAAATCAGAAGATACCTGGGTCCACTACCCAACATGGGATAATTATTTCCAACTAATTATCCCTAACATACATGTTACAACACTCTCTGTGGACATATACTTCCAGGGTGCGTCCCAGGCCAGTGATCACTACTCACGCAATGACAATAATCACAAACAAACTAACTGTTACTCATTCAAAGATGACCCTAAGTTGACAAAGGTCTGGCGAATTACTTAAGTTCATATACACGGACTAATTCAAGATTAAGCTTCCCAGGAGAAAGTGGAATAAACAAAGCATTGACAACTGTCTTCACAAAGGCGGGACTCTGGGAGGGAACACAAGTGTAGCGTCTTTGGGGAAAAACACGTCTTCTCAGGGGTCGCTAACCCACTCATGTTTTGCGGTCGTGGAGTTTAATAAGAATCATTAGTTAAATAGACTAGCAGTCAACGTGACCATGACACCGTGGTCAGGATATTATGGCACTGAGTGTTAAACAGTATTTCAATTACCTTGTAAATTATTTGTTTACTTCTATACATAAAAGGTAACGTATTCACAAATTCGTGAGTACAGGCGTGTGAGGCAGTATGTCTGGCCGCACACTTTGTTATTCACATTTGCCCGTAAAATATTTAAGCACATTGTGTATTTGGTTCTATACATGAGAAGTGATATAGTTACTAAGTGCAAAAAAGTGGATACAATCTTAATATGTCAGCTATCTTGCCAGTAGAGATGAAGTGTTGTGCCATTTCGCACACAGTGTGCTTGGACCTGTCCCTAAAAGGTTCTATCTTCACACAGTCGAGGACGTAGTGTTCAAGTGTGTGGCCATATGTCTGGCTACACACTATACATTTAGTCTTGTTTACTTCTGCTTGAGGAACATACTGCCAGAGGTACTTATATCCTAACCTTAATCTAACGGTTACAACATCTTAAAATCTAGTGATCTTGTTACTTGCTCCATATACATGTTTCACTTGATGCATCTCATCTTGGTAAACTTTGGATAGACTAGTGCCTGTTTGCACTTGTCTACTTGCGTCAAATTCATCAATAAGTTCTTTCCTAATTAAAGTTTTAGGGGTTCTTTTGACAGACCCAAATTTTATTCAACAGTGTCTTTGTTAGACTCGAGTTTGGCGAGGGCATCAACTCTGTCATGTTTTATGAGGCCTATGCGAGAGAGGATCCACAACAGTTTGACCTTGACACCCCGGTCAACAAGGTAAGCATATTTGTGTCTGGCTTCAGAGACAAGGGCGTGACAACTTGAGTTGAGGGTGTCAAAGGCAAGTAGTGAGTTTAGAGAGTCAGTGAAGATGAGACTGTCAGTGACAGTGGTTTCAATGAATTTAATACAGAGTAGCTGTCAGTATGGCAACTAATTCAGTTTGTAGAGTGGATGCCCAGTTGTTAATTCTAACTCCTTTCTCAATTATATTACCGTCAGTCTGTAGAGTGTGTATGTTGTTCAAGAGCTTTCACTTTGGCAGTGTGTTGGAGATAAATATTTTGTGCAATTAATTTTTTAGGCTGATATATCCGTATTGTGATATCGAAGGGAACTTTCCGCTAGGGTGGCAGGAAGCTCTGTTGTGTCACAACTTTGTACACATGGTCTAGTCCAAACATTTCCATATCCATTGATCTTGGCTATATGTATAGGGCCGTATTAATATCTATGGTTGGGGATGACTAGCAGAAATTAAGTCATCCCAGGTTAAGTATTGAATCCATGAATGTTGGTGGTACCAGGGTTATTGTCATTCTCGGAGTTGAGTCCACCAAACCACTGAATACTAGTTAAAGTGTCACGTTAGTCATTCCGAAATAACATGTTATAAAGAATATTTTAATTCGGGATAGTGTCAAGTGTGTCATAATACCCACTTGCAATGACAATGGAATAATATAATGATAGTTAAATGTTGTAACCAAGAATTGAAGATGTAATTTGTTACTTATAAAAGTAAGGCCTGAGGGTCCAGTATTATCTGACCGTGTGTAATAATTGCTGAATCTTACTTGTCAGAGAAATAATACAACAGTTGTCTAATGCAGTAATAAGTACTTGGAGTTGTTTAATGATATAATAGGCACTTGAAGTGTTTCATGAATTAATGAGTAATTGCGGATCTGTTTTGTCATTGGTACAGTAAGACCTGAGGGTCCAGTCTTGTCTGAGTAAACTTAATAGTTGGTTAATGATGGATTGCCGGTCTATCTTTTGATTGGTACAGTAAGACGTAAGCGCCCCAAAAGAGGCGTCCTCTCTCTCATGGATACAGATATTTCTGAGACGGATAGTCATAGTGCATCCCACACCCTGCAAGAGTCAGACCTCAGTGACAGTGTCAGTAACTGTAATGTCTCTATGGGAAACACTTCCCGGAGTAGCAACACCAATGCCAACTAACCAAGTAAATTGCATCTGCACTTCCCCAAGGACTCATTGAAAACCGTGGAGGAACGGTTTAATTGGACAAACAAAGTATTGGAGACAACACGGTCTCACCATTCAATTCCGAAAAGGTAAGAACCGCAACTTTATCAAGTGTCAGACACCTGAGGTCTATGAAACACTTAGTACTGTTGGATTTGACTGGGTTGTCCTTGTGCCCCCTCCTGCTGACGCAGCGGAATGTTGCCACATCCTAGTTAAACAGTTCCCCCTATATGCTGAAGTCGAAGATGCTCGTAACTTTAATCCACATATACTCAGTATATGTCGACACTACCGAGGGAAGACCCCACAAGCAGCTGTCATAGTTAAATGGAAAGGGAAGGAGTGCCCAACCCCTGTTGATGCCCACCCAGTCCTCCCGGCACTGTATGCAGAAATCTATCACCCAGGGCCTGCTTTTTGTGTCATCTGCTCCCATTAGGGTCACACCTTCACAGCCTGCTGCCGACATGATCGTCCCAGATGTCGCTTCTGCTCACGTAACCATCACTCCTCCGTCTGTACCTAAAAAATCAAAGACCACCTCAATGGGGGTGATATGGGCTATGTTGTTGACCCCAGGTGTTGTAATTGTGTTGGCTGGCACAATGCAGACTCACGACAATGCCCCAAACGTCCGTTTGTCCCAGGAGAAAAGCCTCCCCGAAGGCTGCGTCAACCTCAACCTCTCCCCCAGCCTACCGAGCCACATCCCTCTGTCTACAGCAACGCCCTCTTCGACAGCACCTGCCCCTGCCTGGCCTCACCTGGCTGCAACACAGCAGTTCCGGCCGTCTCCTGACTCAACTACTACTGAGCCTCCTCTCCGTCTCTACTCTGATGCTGTCAGGCCTTGTGCTCCCAACGGTGCCCCCCACAACCCCCCTCCGGTGACACGACACAGATCATATCCCTCTTACACGAATTTACCAACAGTATTGAAAGACTCTTTGATACACTCTGTCCCCCCACACACTCATTATTCTGTCACTTTATGTAACTTGCTGACAAAACCCATGACCCTTCAGGCTTTTACGCCCTTAATGCATGAGTCATAAAGGCAAGCATGAACTCTGCATGCTTCCCAGATGGGCGCTGTAAACGCTTCACCTTGCACAGGATGTAAGGGGGTGCCCAATAAACTAGACTCCTCGTGGGCAATCTAAATCTAAAATCTGTCCATGTAATTCAGTTGCCTCTGAAGATGTCTTGAATAAAGACGAAAGCTAAGGTGCTCCATTGTTCCCTTTTCCTTGTGTGATTTTATCACGCACTGTGTCCTACCAACCCCGACAGCCCCGTCCTGCCTTAGACGGCGCCGCCAGCCCCCAGCACAGTGTACCTACCTTCTGTTGGTACCATCAATATTTTGGTGCAAAAGCTAGACGTTGTGAGGCTCGCTACAACTACACGAGGAAGCGACGTCATTGGGGGTTGGTAAACGCCACTATGTCCATCACTTCAATGCGTCTCACCGCTGCATGTCACCGACCACATCCGTGGACTCAGTCACCCACGTGTACGGGCTACCCAGTGCATGGCCTACCAGTCCTCTAAGATACATCGACCCACACGGGCTCCCTTAGAAACCTTCCCTGTGCCCAGGTAGTGCACCTCGACATCGTGGGACCTCTTCCATCATCCTGCGGCAACACCTACATCTTCACCTGCATTGACCGTTTCACCAGGTGGACAGAAGCCATTCCCATGCCTAATGCTACAGCAAAGTCAGCCGTCCGCGTCTTCCTGTCTGGTTGGGTCTCCCGTTTCGGTCCTCCCACAACTGTCATCACTGACCAAGGAATCCAGTTTGAGTCACAACTCTGGCATAGTCTCCTACAGTTCCTCAGCACTTCCAGACACCGCACTACTTCCTACCACCCTCAATCCAACGGCATGGTAGAGCGGTTTCATCGTCAGCTGAAGGACGCCATCAAGGCACAGCACATCCCCTACAGCTGGACGGATGCTCTACCCTTAGTGTTCCTTGGCATCCGTGCATCACACAAAGAAGACATGGACTGCAGCCCAGCAGATCTCACCCTAGGCGATCCCCTTTGCCTCCTCGGGGACTTCTCACCTACTCCTGACCTCGACCACTTCACTCCTGCTGTCAGTCACGACCTACTGCAAACTCTATGACAAGCAGTTTCTGCATTCAAGGCTACTGCCCCACGCCAGCCTTCCCATCTCCCTGAACACTTTCATCCCACACCTCCTTTGCCAGTCTGCCCACCGTTGCCACTTGCAGCACCAACTCGCCCACAACATTTCTGGGTACCATCTTTTCATCCTCAGGTACCAACTGCTCCTGATATGGACCCTGCTCCTGACGTGGACCCTGCTCCTGTTGAGGATCCTGCATCCGGACCTATGGACCCAGACACCCCACCCGACGCCCCTGAGGACTTTGCACCTGCTGCGAGAGAAGCACCACATTCCTCGCCTGTTCAACCTTCTCTTATCCACAACCCTCCTCCCTCTGCTTCTCCCACAGATCTCGTGTCTCTAGACGGAGTCGTCACTCGTAGCAGCCGAATGGTTCACACCCCCGTCCGTTATGTCTCACATGTCGAATACAACCCTGCCGACAAGTTTCCTGCAGTGCTCGGAGGGAGGGGGAGTATTGTAGTGGATACTCTCCCCTACAACTGCCACTGCCATTAGTCGCTGATAGCCGATCCCGCGACGAGTTTCTCTGACAAGCCTAGCCGCCTGGACTGGGCGGGGAGGTCGGCCAACAGCGACGCTTACTTCCGGTGGACGTGTATATAAGCTCACAGCCTCGCTGTGAAAGGATTCTAAACCAACTAATTGAGGAAACAACAACACATCACACAGATGGTGGCCTAGAAGCAGACAACATGATAACGAAGAACCAGAGCCTCTATATACACACTAAAAAAGAACCAAAAGATGGACACAACTCTCCAGTCACACAAGGACCTGGAGGGACCCCACAAATAAACAAAGACCTAAATAGTTCACAAACACCCACAATAAAAAAACTAAAAACGAAAAAGATGGGGATCATCCCTCCAGTGCCACAAGGACCTGGAGGGACCCCCCCCCCTATCATAATATGCCCCAAGGAAACATCAAATAGAACAACTTAGCTTAGCTTGGCTGAGACCGGCCTTCCCTAACCGCATGAGTCCTCTAATGCAGCACTGTTGACGGAAGACAAAAAACCCCGTCTCCGCAAGGTGGATAGCCCACCTGCTGTTAACCTCCTCCTCTATTTCCCACTTCTGAACTTTACCTTATACTGTACCCTTCTTGCACCCTCAGAGCAAATGCTCTCTTCTCTCTGTATCACCATCCGACCGAAAGGATTCTACTGAGCGCATTCAAACCAACAAGACCTCCCCTCAACAAGCTCCTCACTACACAGCAACTCCCTGGCACTGCATTGTACATATAATATATTATATAGAAAACGCCATAGCTGAGTTTCCTTCTCACCTCCATCCTAGTGCGATCCAACATCATGTTAACCCTAAAAGCTTCTTTAGAGGAGGTCTTCTCTGCTTAAGAGCGTGGTGTTGTCTGACCTTACAGTCAGTCAGAACACCGATATAAGAGAGCTGTGGCTCTGAGGTGAACAAGGAGATTTAGGGCAAGGTATAGTTAAGAAGTTGGAAGTACAGAAGAAGAATGAGGTGGGCTCTCCACCTTGTGGAGGCTGGTTTGTGGCTTTACCAGTGACAGACGTCCCTCAGTCCTCCAGGGGCAAGGGAGGTTAAATAAGCTAAGCTAAGCCAGTTTAAAGTGCGATCCAAAGAAATGTGCTGTTTTAGGGTTTGTTGGAGGGTTCCTTCAGGTCCTTGTGTTGCTGATTGGGGGGTCCTGCCAGGTTCCTATGTAACTGGCAGGATATTCCCCATCTTTAAGGTTAAGTATGTGGTGTTGGTCTTTCGTGTTGGTTGTTTCTTGGAGGGTCCCTTCAGGTCTTTGTGTTGTCGCGTAATATGAATCATATTGCGCTACAGTGTAACTGAAGGGATGTTCCTCATCTGAAGTGATTGTATAAGGGCGGGACGGCCGGGTTTTTGTTTTCCTCTTTATTTTCTTATTTCATACTTCTTTCTATTTCTCATTTCCATTTGTTCTATCTAATTGTTTCATTTCATATAGTTACTTCATAAACTCTGAACTTTGGTGGCATGGCGAGGGTGAGGGCACATGGGTTCTGTAATTCTGGTATCAAGCTATTGGACAAGAATAAAGGTAGATACTGAGGGAAAATGATACCCATAGCATACTCTAAAAATGGTTTATTAATATGAAATTCAATTAGGTTAAAGATGTCATTAACATACAACTACAAGGATCAACTCCTTGGCTTTATTTATCTGCAATTCCAATTAGATACTCTTGCTTCTTACATCATTACTGGTTGTACATTTAATAGAACACAC
>NW_024714171.1:0-17700 GCF_018991925.1 Homarus americanus | reverse complement strand
TGGTGGTAAATATAATACCTCATAGTAATGTGGGTCTATCCATAAATGCCAACGTTCAACAGAAGCTATAAATTAACATATGCTCCTCCATTCACCTGTGATTTACGCCGACCATTGTTGTATTTCTGTAATGCCGTTTATCCTGGAGGTCGGTTCTTCTTCTTCTTTTTCTTCTTTTTTCTTACCATGATTCATCGCTCAGGTCTGGCCTTTTCTACAGTTCCCCGACACAAGAGAACCTCGCCACAACTCCACTAGAGCCGCCATTCATGTGAGTTCATTCCCTGTGTCGAAACTCTCAAGTGGCAGCGACGAACAAAGCCCAGGATGATTTAAGCGGACCTACGCACACAATTGGTGATGATGGCAAAACAATTACTTCACCAGAATGAACAAAGTGCTAAGACAAATGGCAGTCGGAGCCAGCGCTAAATCTTGTTTAAGCAGACGAGAAAAACAATAAAAGAGAAAAACGTGGATAGTTATGTGTGGCTGAGTTGAAATCTCCAGGTGTTTACACGCAGGTTGGGGCCACACGCCTTGTTTTAAGTAATTTCTTGGTATATTTTCATTCGGGTTGATTAAGCTTTACCCTGCACTTATATAAGAAAGAG
The DNA here is from genome assembly GCF_018991925.1 of Homarus americanus. Taxonomy (NCBI): domain Eukaryota; kingdom Metazoa; phylum Arthropoda; class Malacostraca; order Decapoda; family Nephropidae; genus Homarus; species Homarus americanus. The sequence continues at coordinate 17,086 of NW_024714171.1, read as the reverse complement.
GAGGAGAGAATCTGTCATCACGGAGGTTCGTCGCAGACAGTCAAACAAGACGTCGCTAGAGACCAAACACCACAATACTAAACATTTTTTTTTACATCCAACTGTACTGAACATTTAGCCTCGAAACAACAACAACGAAAATAATCTTAAGAAATTATCAAAGGGGATCTAAAGCAACAAGGTGTTATGTTTAAGGTCTCATTATTGCTTTATATATTCCGGAAAACTATGAGTTATTTATTTTAAAGCTTGTAATTAACATATCGTTAGCGCTTGCTTTGAAAGGTTATGGTGGGGTGGTGGGGGTGAGGATGGGGTTGGGGGGGTTGATTTGGGGGTAATGGGCTAGGAATGCGTGTGGTGCAGGAGTGGGTGTGGGGCAGGGAAGAAAATGGGGGAGTAGCAAGGGAGGGGAAGGGAAGGGAAGGAGTAAGAAAGGGGAGGTGGAATGAACTGGAAAGGGCAAGGAGGGAAAGATGGAAGGTAGGGGCTCAGAGCAAATGATGACGAAAAAAATACAGTGAAAAATATAACATACACGGCGACGATTATAAACAAAAGCCTTCTTATTTTATTATGAGTTTAATGGAGATGTTGTTTACTTTAAGTCGTCTTGCAGCAGGTGTAGAACGAGATACGAAGACATAGAATAGGGAGATAGAGGTCAATTATACGGAGACGAGAGTAGAAAGATAAAAAAAAGAATAATCAGTGAAAGGAATAGAAAAATGGCCAACAGACAGACCGACAGATAGGCAGGCAGAGGAGCAATCAGACAGATAGTTAAACAAAGAGAGAACACCAGATAGACAGACAGATTGACAAACAGATAGGGAGAGGCGATTAGACAGATAGATAAATAGAAGTGATTAGACAGGCAGACAGATAGAGAAAGAAAAGCAGTCATACTGAGAGAGAGAGAGAGAGTAGAACGGACGAAGGACAGAGACAGCAAGGGTAGAAGTCGGACAATAAGAGACAGAAAGAAAAAACCCATTAAGATAAATAAAGAAAGATAGCAAAAGCAGTGTGAACCAAAGACAAACAGACAGAAGGCAAAGAAAAAAAGTGTAACACATAAGCCTCTTATGTAATGAGGGCCACCACACATAAACACCGACCCTGCTAGCGGCCATGCACTCACACGTCACCCCGGAGAGACTTGCTCGAGAAAATGCTTTTAGCTCAATGTACAAGTAAATAAAGCCAAGCTAATGAACAAATTACACACTAGAATAAGACAAGAGAAAGATGCAGAGTGACAGGACTTACTGGCGAATGCGTAACCGGACAAACAAGGAAACTAGATAATCGAAATTAAGATGCAAAGGAGGGGAGCAATTGTATCAAAGAACTGTATATATTCAGACAGGTAGGTAAAGCAAATATATGCCCTTGATAATATGTATAACAAATAAACATCTTTCGTTATATCGGTTCAAGTGGATACGTGGTAAACTCAGATCTTAAAATACTATAAATGGATTACACACACACACACACACACACACACAAACAAATAGTAAGCACAAGAGAGGGGAAGAATATTTATGAAGGAGGTGATTCAGACAGACAGACAGACAGACAGACAGAGGTAAAAGAAGGACCGACTGGTTTAAAAGTCTCTCACGTCGTGCTCCGGACCGTCAGCTCGCCCCGTTTCTACTCTCCGTGTGGGTGCACAGCCACAACTCCAATTAAACGGACGACTTGCATTTAAAGTAGGTTATATATATATAGCGGTCGCCTCCTCATGCTAATTCATCCATCTAGATCACCCCGGGTGCCGTGGCAGGGTGCCAGGGAGGACTTTGGCAGGGTGAGACGGGGAGAGGGACAAGGGGGAGAGATGGGGAGGTTTGCTGGAGGTATCAGGGTGGTCGTTGACAGGAGGCCAGTGGGTAGGTGACAAGGCAGAATGAACTAGTGGGCCTCTTGAGGGCCAACGACAAGTTATAAAAGGGCCAGTGACAAGACTCAAGTTGAACTGATGGCGAAGGATGGACTAGTCTGGTACGTCATATGAGAGGTCAGTGGCAGGACTCAGCTGGTTGATCCAGTGAGCCTCTGGGTGGACACACTCAAATAACTGTATATGATGCTCGCCGCGAAAATGGGAGCGACTATATTACCTCAAAAGTTTCCATGATAGAGAGACACTCGGAACAACATATGACACCAAAATACTTTATACTGGACGATCCAGTAAGGTAGAAAATAAGGTTCCAGGAAGATCGGATGGTAGAGTGTCAGGATTTTAGGAAGATCGATGGTAGAGTGTCAGGATTTTAGGAAGATCGATGGTAGAGTGTCAGGATTTTAGGAAGATCGATGGTCCAGTAGAGTAAGTTTAGGTTTCAGAGAAGACCATTATAACATTCTTACAGGGTTGATATGAAGGTTAAAGAAGGCGTAGGAAAGGCTCCAGAAATGTTAATGGTTTATTTTCAGGATGATATAAGACAAAACTACATAAAATAGATGGTAAGAAACCATGAGTGTCAAGTGTAGAAATTTCCAGTATCAGGTATAGGACCTGGACCTGCTACTGACTAGGTCTTCAGGAGAGGCTATGATAAGCCATCAGAAAGTGGGAGAGAACTTCCAGTAGGGATGATGGTCGTGTATCAGGAGTAATGGTGTCAAGACTTCAAGAGTGTTGCCTATAAGGGTTTAGAAAGTTAATTGTCAGAATTTCTTTTTATTAATGGTAAATTAATGAAGGAGTCTAACTGTAGTCTATGATTTGTTGCTAGGAAGACTACAGCTGAGTTACAAGAGTCAATGGCGAGACTATTATGGTAGATGATAAGAATCCTATGAGTGACCGATATTGAATTTCTTTTGTGTTTCATTGGGATTATGTGGTTCTAAAAATAAGAAACAAAATACCGAAATTAATCGATTCATTCGAGTCAGGATATTTATGTGAAGATTTTAAGCTAAGAATATAGTTAAAAAAATTCCCTGAAAAAATGGATTATTAATATTCTGGATTAGATTAATTTATCCCTTTCCCAAAAACAACGCTGGATAAATAATTAGCCAGAGTAAGAGTTCTAATGGGGAGGGAGACCAGACATTACCAGGTAGAGAGATTAATGAAGGAGAGGAATTGATGCTGTTAATGTGAGTAGGTTAGGTCTGGTTAGGTTAGGTTAGGTTAGGATAGGATAGGTTAGATTATGGTGCTGTTAATGCGAGTAGTGAGGGAGGTTATGGTGCTGTTAATGTGAGTAGTGAGGGAGGTTATGGTGCTGTTAATGCGAGTAGTCAGGGAGGTTATGGTGCTGTTAATGCGAGTAGTCAGGGAGGTTATGGTGCTGTTAATGCGAGTAGTAAAGGAGGTTATGGTGCCAGTAATGCGAGTAGTCAGAGGTTATGGTGCTGTTAATGCGAGCAGTAGCGAGGTTATGGTGCTGTTAATGCGAGTAGTCAGGAGGTTATGGTGCTGTTAATGCGAGTAGTAAAGGAGGTTATGGTACTGATAATGTGAGTAGTGAGGGAGGTTATGGTGCTGTTAATGGAGTAATGAAGGAGGTTATGATGCTGTGTTAATGCGGGTACTGAGGAGGTTGGTGGTGCTGTTAAGCGAGTTGTCAGGAGGTTATGGTGCTGTTAATGCGAGAAGTGAATGGAGGTTATGGTGCCACGCGAGTAGTCAGGCGGTGCTGTTAATGCAAGTAGTCAGGGAGGTTATGGTGCTGTTAATGCAAGTAGTCAGGGAGGTTATGGTGCTGTTAATGCGAGTAGTAAAGGAGGTTATGGTGCTGTTAATGTGAGTAGTGAGGGAGGTTATGGTGCTGTTAATGCGAGTAGTAAAGGAGGTTATGGTGCTGTTAATGTGAGTAGTGAGGGAGGTTATGGTGCTGTTAATGCGAGTAGTAAAGGAGGTTATGGTGCTGTTAATGTGAGTAGTGAGGGAGGTTATGGTGCTGTTAATGTGAGTAATGAAGGAGGTTATGATGCTGTTAATGCGGGTACTGAGGGAGGTTATGGTGCTGTTAATGCGAGTAGTAAAGGAGGTTATGGTGCTGTTAATGCAAGTAGTCAGGGAGGTTATGGTGCTGTTAATGCAAGTAGTCAGGGAGGTTATGGTGCTGTTAATGCGAGTAGTAAAGGAGGTTATGGTGCTGTTAATGTGAGTAGTGAGGGAGGTTATGGTGCTGTTAATGTGAGTAATGAAGGAGGTTCTGATGCTGTTAATGCGGGTACTGAGGGAGGTTATGGTGCTGTTAATGCGAGTAGTGAAGGAGGTTCTGGTGCTGTTAATGCAAGTAGTCAGGGAGGTTATGGTGCTGTTAATGCAAGTAGTCAGGGAGGTTATGGTGCTGTTAATGTGAGTAGTAAAGGAGGTTATGGTGCTGTTAATGTGAGTAGTGAGGGAGGTTATGGTGCTGTTAATGTGAGTAATGAAGGAGGTTATGATGCTGTTAATGCGGGTACTGAGGGAGGTTATGGTGCTGTTAATGCGAGTACTGAGGGAGGTTATGGTGCTGTTAAGCGAGTTGTCAGGGAGGTTATGGTGCTGTTAATGTGAGAAGTGAATGGAGGTTATGGTGCTGTTAAGCGAGTTGTCATGGAGGTTATGGTGCTGTTAATGCGATAGTGAGGTTAGGTTATAGTATTGTAAATGCGAGTAATACTGAGAAAGATTTTAAAAGTTAAAGAATATGAGTACCTGACAGTAGAAATTATAGCAGATTATAGCTTTCCAAAGGAGAGATAAGACGCCGATTAATTTCTAAAAAAAGAATGAAAACAAACCATATTTAAGACTGCATATATCAGGGTTCTATAATGGGTCGACGGAGGGTTGGAATATATTATACAGAAATTATTATAGACGTTGAGTTATAGGTAAGGGAAGAAAAAGGTGGTTGAGAGGAGGAAAAATATGAGGAAAGAAAGAAAAAAAAGTCGATGTAAAGTTAATAGTAAATAAAACAGTAAGAGTTATGCAGAGAGAGAGAGAGAGAGAGAGAGAGAGAGAGAGAGAGAGAGAGAGAGAGAGAGAGAGAGAGAGAGAGAGAGAGAGAGAGAGAGAGAGAGAGAGAGAGAGAGAGAGAGAGAGAGAGAGAGAGAGAGAGAGAGAGAGAGAGAGAGAGAGAGAGAGAGAGAGAGAGAGAGAGAGAGAGCGAAATTGAGAGACAGGAAGAGGAAAAGAGAGAGACAATAAGATAGAGAGACAAGAAGAGAGAGACAAGAAGAGAAAGAGGCAAGAAGAGAGAGAGACAAAAAGAGAGAGAGACAAAAAGAGAGAGAGAGACAAGGACAGAGAGAGAAAGAGAGAGCGAGAGAGAGAGAAATCGAGAGAAAGAGATTGAGAGAGAGAGAGAGAGAGAGAGAGAAACGATTAAGAAAGGTAACACAGACAGAATTGGAGAGATGGGTGGAGGGTGAAACCTTAATAATGGGGCGTCTTTAACCAGGAGTAAATAGGTCTTACCGTGATCATAGGTAAACCAACATGAAATCGTACACACAAAAGCTTTTATCGCCTGTCTTAACATTCATGTATCTACTTAACTACACTATTATTTGGCCTTTCTTACCATCTACTACCAATACTTATCTCCAGCTGAAGCGTAAATAGGAGTAAATCTTTTCTGAACTACTAAAGCCAAATTATCGGTTCTGTGGTTGTATGTAAATTAGACAATGAATTTACAGACGGGTGGGTTTAACTCCACTATCTCTTGGTCTCTTTTATTGGTAATAGTGATTTAATTTCATGCTTATCAAAGTTCATATTCGGATTTATTGACCGGGCAATTTGGACGAGGGAGATGTATGAACGTCAGGAGGGTGTCAGGAACGTCAGCGGGGTGTTAGGAACGTCAGCGGGGTGTCAGAAACGTTAGTGGAGTCTAAGAACCGTTTACGGGGTGTCAGAAACGTCAGTGGAGTGTCAGGAATGTCAGCGGGGTGTCAGGAATGTCAGCGGGATGTCAGGAATGTCAGTGGAGTATCAGGAACGTCATTGGAGTGTCAGGATTGTTAACTGGATATCAGGAACGCCAGCAGGATATCGGGAACGTCAGCAGGGTGTCAGGGACGTCAGCGGGGATATCAAGAACGTCAGCAGAATATCAGAAACGTCATCGGAGTGTCAGGAACGTCAGCGGGGTGTCAGGAACGTCAGCAGGGTGTCAGGAAAGTCAGTTGGGTGTCAGGATAAATGATCTAAATAACAGTGCCAGCTAGTCTTCCTCTCTCCCTAGTGCCAACCGCGTGTACAGGGGTGCCAGTATTCCCCACCCCTCCCCTCCCCTCCCCTCCCCCAGTAGACAGTATTACCAACATCTGACTCAGGACGTCCTTGTAACAGTAGTACCAACCTAAACTGTTATAATGGTACCAACATTAACCCACAGTCTAGTGTTAGAGTGAGGCGAATTTTCCTCGCTCGAAACACTAGTACCAATACGCATGTTCCAAAGCCCAGTGATGCCAAACGCTATAGACTTCACTTGACTCTTAGATGCAGTGATACCAAATCTCCTCCACCTCCCCCCCCCTCCAGAATGTGTGTAGATTTGGCGAAAATATTCTAATAGGATGATAAAGACCTACATTTATATGTACTCTTATGTTCATCACTTAGATAATATGCTGTTATTACTATTGTTATTATCTTTATTACCATTGTTATTACTATTGTTTTTATTATGAGATAGAATAATAAAAGAGGTACAGATAATCTTCACCATTCAGATTGATGACGTAGAGGAGTTAACAATAATTGTGTCAGAATTAGTAGGGCGGGGTGCAACAACGGCATCCTGACCAACACTTATCTCACCTTCATATCTGGAAAAAGGTTACACACACACACACACACGCACCTCGACGCTTCACGGGCATAGAAACAAAAGATAGTGGTAAATAAAATCGTTCAAGGGAATCGGAGTTAGTTGAGCCTAATGAATAATCCATTAGAAAATATACTTACCTGGCCTTACCTGTAGATGGAAGAGCCTACAACATGTTCTCTTTGTTTTGGGGAGTAAATTTAACGTCTTAAATCCCTTTCTGTACTATTTAAACTCCTTCTATAATCCCCAGATTAAGGTACACGATACAGAATACCTAAATAGTAATCCCGCGGGGGCCGTCAACACCACCCACATGCCACTTGGAAGGAAATCGACGTAAAAGCGGACAGGTTTTTGTGTTAACCTTGATAAAATATGTAGCTGTAAAGTTTACCATTGATATCTTATGGTGGTGGGGAGTAGGAGTGGGGAAGGAGAGGCACGGGAGAGAGGGACAGGGGGAGGAGAGGGGAGGGTGGAAGGTGAGGGGGAGATGATGTTGATATATCTAAGTTGTATCATTTTATTTTCGATTCTTAATTAAGGTGGAACAATATAAAGGTTACTCGTATCAAGACGTAAATATGAGTCACTGTGCTTTCTAGTATATGTGTGTGTGAGGATTAGTTCCATTTACTGCCACTTTTTATATTCCGTAAAAATAGGTTTCAGAAATAGTTGTTTATTTTTGCAGATCTCAACCACAAGAGGAAATAAGATACATATTTAGTATTTTTAACTTTTTGGGACAATTAAATCCATATATATATATATATATATGTTTAATTATGCCAATACATTATTATACAGGTGCTTTAGATAATTTAAGGCATATAAATCTTGACCTAAAACTGATACACAACTTATGGTAAACTATCACTTGTTTATCGAGTCATTAAATTAAAAACAAATGTTCATTCTTTCGTCTGTCGTTTTTTTCCCTACATTTCTTAAGATTATCATACATTTTGATGATTCTGTATTGTCTCCTGTGAGAAGCTGGTGTAATGTTTCTAAATACAACGGAAAAAATGTCAGGGTGTAGATGTGGTTTTGTGTATCAGTGTTGACGCTAGAATTCATGAACGTCTCTGGACACATAAAACCCTTCACACAGTTACCCACAGCCACCCACAACCACCAACAGCCGCCCAATACCACCAACAGCCACCCACAGTCACTCAAAGCCACCCACCGCCCCCAAGAGCCACCCGCAACCTTCCACAGCCACCTCCAGCCTCAACAACTGATAGCATTGTAACCTGAACGAGCCAGAATAATACTCGTGCTATCAGATTAAACACATTGTTGATAAATCCTAGTACAGATATCGACTGCTTTCACTGAAGCTCATGATGGGCGGAGAATTGTCCAGCTACCACCAGATAACTTTATGATGTAAATTGAAAAAAAAATAGTGGACTTAATACTTCGTCAGTCCGCATAAGGGAGGACGGGCTGAGACTGGCGAGCGCAAATAGTATTTTGGGAAGGTAATGTCGTAAATCGCATCTGGCATAAGTATGCAGGTTATCGGCACATTTGAACGCCGGGCGGGCATTCATGGTAATGAAATATGTAGTTTGACTTCATTATGCTGTTTAAAAACTGGATCAGTGAGAGACTGAGGTGGTTCTTGAGCTATAAGTCTGGCTCCCGGCTGACTGGTTCCTGGGGTGCCTGCCCACACCCCAGAGGCAGTGTTGTCAATTCCGGAGCACCCCAGAGGCAGTGCTATCAATCCCTGCCCACACCCGAGAGACAGTGTTGTCAATGCTAGCACAGTCCCCAGAAGCAGTGGTGTCAATGCCTACACACACACCAGACACAGTGGTATCAATGAATGCCCACATCCCCAGAGGCAGTGCTTCAATGCCAATGCCCCCAGAGACAGTACTGCCAATGCCTTTACAGCCTATAAAAGTGCTACTAGTGCCTACTTAACCAATAGTCATTCTTGTCAATCCACCCCCCCCCAAAAACACACACACACACACACACACACCAGACACAGTGTTGCCAACTTTTGCACAGAGTACATCACACTCATAGTGATGCTAATCCTAAGTGTCCCACATGCATTACTGCGAATTTCTCAAGACCCCACACACAGTGGTGCCAATTCCTGAAAAACCCCACTCACAGTGTTGCCAGCTTCTGAAGGCCCTGCACTCAGTTCTGCCAATTCGTAGTGAAGACACTGATGACAACATGTCTCCTCGAGCACTTGACGACTAACATGATGTTCATTACTGACCGTGACAACACTTAATAACAACAGAGAGAGAGAGAGAGAGAGAGAGATTCTTTTACTTTATCGACATTAATTCGCTCGCTCTGTCGAATTGGGTGAGTTTATATGTAGAGAGGAAGGTGACTGTGGGTAATGAGTCTCTCACGTAAACGTAGTGTAGGGAAGTACTGTGGTTATACATAAATACACACATATATACATGCATAATGGGCCACCTAGGCGGGAATTTGTTTAAGGTGTAGAAGCTGTCTCTAACACAACGACCACACTCTAAGTTAACGAGCTGCATGACCCAATGTCAAGGAAAAGTCCGAAAAGACCGGACAATTCGCCAACTGCACTGGCTAACCATTTCTCCGAACAAGATCCGCAAATTGATTAACATACAGGTCCCCAGTTACTGCTGGGTAGACAGAGGCAAATGGCGTAAAGAAACTTGCCCATAACATCTCCCTGCCCGGGGATCGAACCCGGGTCCGCTCGCTTGCGAGGCGAACATGCTAACCATTACACAACAGGTAGCCAGTCCTAGGGCCGCCTTAGCGTGAATTTGTTTAAAGTGCAGTAGCTGTCGTCAACACAACAACCACATTCTAAGTTAACGAACTGTGTGACCCTTGTTAAGTAGTTTAGGTTAGGTTAGGTTAGGGTAGGTTAGGGTATGTTAGGTCAAGTCAGGTCAGTTTACGTTTAGTATGAAGGTATTCATTTATATATATTTATGATCAACAGGATCGTTTATGGCCAGTGAAAAGTTTCCCCAAAAGAGAAATACATAGAAATTATCACTAATGGCCAATTATCCCTATTGGGTGTAACATACAGTATATGTTAAGTGGAGTTCCGTCTTTATTTGTTTATTATTTAAGTCATTTATTTGTTGAAATTTAACTTAGAATAAGTAAATATTACCAAAATAATTGAAAAACTGACAAGTGACTTTGTAACATATAATTAAGTCCAGATAATAATACCAATACGACGTGCTGGTCAAGCTCCGTAAGAGTTGTCCGGGGGTCTAGCTAACCTCTGGTCGGGGCTTGACCAGCACGAAAAAAAAAACTTTTTGTTACTAAAATAATATGATTTTGGTGACGTGTGGTGTAATGGTCAGTATGCTCGCCTCGTAAGCGAGTGGACTCGGGTTCGATTCCCGGGTAGTATGAAACAATGGGCATTTTTTTACGTCATTTGCTTGTTTACTCAGCTACTCAGCAGCAATTGGGAACCTAGACGTTAATCGATTTGAGGATCGTGTTGTGGGGTAATGCTTAGCCAGTGCAGTTGGCGAGTTGTCCGGTCTTCTCAAGTTAGTGTCTGAAAGAGGAGGAAAATTTGAGGAAATGTGACTCATAACATCTGTTGGGCGACAGTTCAGGAGATTTTTGTGATAGTGACAGCTAGTGGGATGATGATGATGATGATAGTGATGCTGGGAGAGTGATTGGGACGAGTAGGGTGATAGTGATGCTGTGAGAGTGACTGGGGCGAGAAGAATGGTAAGTGATACTGTGAGAGTGATAGAATGACTGAGACTAGTAGAATGATAGTGAACCTACAATAGACACTCTTATCATCATCATCATCATCATCATCATTATCCATATTCCCCGACAATAACATTACCTTCTCGACATGTCATAATTATCATCCTCTTATCATCCTAAACTTCAACCTGGTTCTCCATCACCCTTCACCACCCATCACCACCACCACCCTACACCTATCATCACCCTACACCCACCATCACCCCACACCCATCACCCACCATCACCCATATTGATTTAAAAGACAAGACTAATCCCCACATCTTGTCACTCTGTCTATGAGTTATAACTTACAGTGTGTCTATACATATATATACAGGAGAGAGGCAAGACAGAGGTACAGTTTAAGACTTATGAAGACAGATTTCACCTTTGACCCCAAATACAAGGTAAATTTATACGAACTGCAAACATTTGTTATCTGTAGGAGTAAAAGTCTGTACTGGAGGTAGACTCATGATGGTCATTAGTTAGTTGAATAAAGAAACTTGGTGAAGAGATGAGTAATTGTATTGTGTTATATGAGAATGTTTATGATACCTGGTTGTTGATGTTTTTTTTTTACCTTGGAGGGTGAGGTGTGTGTGGGGGAGTCAGGTGTGTGTGGGGGTGGGGGAGTCAGGTGTGTTGGGAGTCAGATGTGTGTGGGGGTGGGAGTGTCAGGTGTGTGAGGGGGGAGTCAGGTGTGGGGGGTGTGGTGTGTGTGGTGGGGAGTCAGGTGTATGGTGGGGGGGAGTCAGGTGTGTGTGTGGTGGGGGAGTCAGGTGTGTGGGTGAGGGGGTCAGGTATATGCGTGGTGGAGAGTCAGGTGTGTGGGTGGAGAGTCAGGTGTGTGGTTGAGGGAGTCAAGTGTGTGGGTGTGTGAGGGTCAGGTGTGTGGGTGTGTGAGGGTCAGGTATCTGTGTGTGCTAGGGGCGTAGAGTTATAAAATTAAGATTTATTAATAGCTTCAATATCGCCATCAAAAATCGCCAATTTGTTTGAAAAAAATATATAATTTTTTTTTGGGGGGAGGACATATAATTACCTTTCATCCATGGGATATATTATTCGTGGCATAATTTCGTTACATTGATAAAAAATTTACTTAAAAAATTATTTCACCCTTTTCTCTAATCAATAAAATAAATAACTTTTTTACTTTAATATAAACATGTTATTATTCCCTTGATTACAATAACTAAACCCTTTCATTACGATAACTTAACCTCTAGAGTACAAAATCATCGTACTCGAGGGAATAGGAAATTATATACAATGATTCTAGACGTCGTACTCAAGGGATTGTCACTGTACTCAAGGGTTTAAAACTCAAGTGTTCTTAAAGAGGTTGAACTTACGTCGTCAAGGGATTAAAACATTTTAACCAATGAGTTTAATTGACTTAAGGAGTTGGCCTCATGTAAGAAGAGTATAGTGCCCCTCCCCTCTCCCTCTCCCCCTCCCCCAAGTGCCCCTCCCCTCTCCCCCTCCCCCAAGTGCCCCTCCCCCCTCTTCCACCCCTCCCCGCTCCCTCCTACCTCTCCCTTCCCTGCCCCTCTAAAAAATATGCAAAAAACTCCGCTAGATACTCCTTTAGACGAGATCACAAGAAGCACAGAAGAAAAACCCTTCTAACAAAATACGAATAGATCTGAATAGAGGTTCCATTCCTCCACTTACAACAATGAACGTTTTGAATCACAGTCAAGACATACCTGGACTTCCTGCACCTGAGCTCTTAACGTAATGACCAAGTTGGATAAAAAGATGTTAACTAATTTTTATTTTATTTTCATCATCGTTCATTGGTTTTTTTTATCGTTATTCTTCGTTTTCTTTAAGTTTATCCCTCTTTTATTTATGATTTCCCATTTTCTTTAACGTGTTTTGTAATAGTTTCCATTTTCTTTAATTTAATTTAGTCTATCTAGTATTTCCTATTTGTTTTATGTTAACTTTTGGCTTCAGTTTATACATTTACCTTTAAGTTAATCCTTCTATATGTTATCACTCTTTTTCTTATTTATTTCTTATCTACATCAACTTCGATTTTCTTTAAGTTACCACACCCCCTCTATTTCCACCACCTTCCATTTTCTTTAAGTTTACCCCTATTTTCCACACCTTACACATCCTGTTAATAAGTTGTTGACACCCAGTTTTCTCTCACGACTTTTAAACAAATTTCCTCCCCACTCTTTCCTCCCCAACTAAACCAACACGAGGAAAAACAAGTCTAATTTTTCCTCCTTTTATTCTTCCTCCTTTAAATTAAGATTAAAAGAAACTCCTCCAAGATGACTTTGTATAAAAGATCAAAGAGAAAATTTATTATTATTTTTTTTATGAGTTTACTCTTGGAAGGAATTATTCTCTATTTGTAATGAAGGTAATTCTTATGTGTTTTTTTTACGCTAAATACACCAAGATCCTCGTGAAGTATTGTAATTAACAGGTGAGCTTTATAAAGGTGTGTTATTGTTTTATTAAACAATGTAAATTGTAGTTTACAATTTGTATATTATTTAAGACACCTTACACCATCAGGTTACATCATTAACTCTTACCACCATCACGTTTTTTTATTAATTGACACCATCACTTGACACCATCACTTGACACCATCACTTGACACCATCACTTGACACCATCATCTTACACCATCATCATCTTACACAATCACTTGACACCATCACCTTATATCATCATCACCTGATACCATCACCATCACACCACCTTGACCTGACACCCACCATTATCTTACTCCATCATCACCTAACACCATCACAGCATCATAAATTACAAATATAATAATCTTGTAAATATAAACCCAACATAGAATTAACTCTTTAAACCCCCACTCCTCAGGTTAACGCCAGGAAGTGGTTAATCTAATCCGAGTTAATCTAATCCGAGATGCATATTCTAATCTTCAACATGGGTGTCAATGTTTATACACCTTCCCTTGGAGATGGAATTAAATTTTCTCGGAAATTTTTGTGCTGTCGTGTTATTTGTGTTTCTTAGAATAGTGTGACGGCTGCTGGTGGTGCATTTTTTGGTAGCGAACTCGTTTGTGAAGAAGGATTATGTAAAATTGGGAGATATATTTCGTTGTTGATATTACTGTCATTACCATCACGATCATTATTGCTATTACCACCATTCTTATCATTACCATTATTAATACTATCATTATACCGTTACTACCATCACTAATCACTACCATACTTCCATTAATATCATCACAATCAGTATCACTCTCATCAATACTATCACCATTATTAACCTTTCTTCCATCACCACCATCACTGCCATAAACACCATCAATTACTACCATTACCATTACGATCCTCCGAGTCATATTTGTTATTATAATATTAAAACCAGGACGTGATATTTTTACTGTAATCTCACTTTGTTTAGCATTTTACCGTGAGTGTTAATATGAACACAAGTAAGTTATATCCTCTGTGATAGTTAGAGATTATAATGAATTACGTTATACGCTTCCTTAATTCACTTCCTATACGTATACCTTATTGTCATCCCAGCGCTGTGTATATCTAGTTCTTAATTAGTGAATATTATATGAAAAAAAATACAACCAAGAAAAAATGTTCCTAGGATTTTTGTGACTGAAAAAGTATTAATGTATATAAATAAATGTATATATAAATGTTTATATGAAAGTAACAAGGTGTAAATTAGCTTATGTATCTTTAAATTTATCTCGGAAATTTTTAGAGAGATAGATATAGCTCAGAGTAAGTCATCACTGAATAATGCCAGTCGGGCGGCGTAAAGGTCTACGGAGATTGATACCCTTATTTCACTTATTAACATTAAATAATAATAATAATAATAATAATAATTAACGGTTTATTGAAAGAGCTTGGCAGCCAGAAGGCTGAAAATATACAGTTACATATTTGGGGAATGGGTTTCGAATTACAAATAATATATAAGTAACATAAGTGATACAAATAAGATATATAATAACTAGATGGGGAAAAGCTCAAACTACAGTTCATTTCAACATAGTGACAGTGCAAGAAGTAGTGTTTACTGGGAGTGAATACACTGGTTTATTACAAGTTATTGATAATTTTTACAATGGTTGGGACTGGGCTGTTCTTATAGCGATCAGTTCGTGCACGTATGGGCTGGATGCGGTTGTGGTGTCGAACAGCAATTCTCGGGCTAGGGATCTCAGGTGGTAGTAGGAGCCGGTGTCGAGGATGGTGTAGAAGCTTCTTACCAAATTTGCAGATGAGGTCGTGGTGATGGTCAGTGAGAGTCGAAAGGGTCAGTGTGTTGAGCGCTTCTTGACATCGAGTATGTGTTTAATGATTCATTGTCGCCTGTTTCCTGTCTCTTGGCCTACATCACCTGTCTACTGTCTAATTGGCTACATCAATCAGCTGTCTTCTATCATAATGTTACCTTACATGTATCTTATTTCAGCTGAATGAGAAAGTGAAATGTGGGTAACAATGTCCGTAGACTTTCTCACCCATACCCTCCCGCCTGGTGATATTCGGTAATGGGCTCTCGCACTGTGAGCTATATAATCCTCCTTTTTATTTTGATGATTAATATAGCTTCTTGATCCACGTACACCCCCACACGATACAGCTGAGACAATAAATATCTTCCTCTGGGGAGAGTTGTTATGTTGAAGTTGTGAGATCTTGTGAAGGTTAGATACTCAAGCTTATTTCACCTTAATATTAATCAACGTAATATTAACCTAAACCTAACCTAAATTAACCTAACTTAATGATAACTTTAACGTAATTTAACATAAACGAAACCTAACCTAACATCTACCCCCCCCCCAGCACCAGGCAATATTAGAGTGTTTAAACTTGACAGAATATATCAGTATGAATTCGTAAAATATTAAAAGTATTCCACTACCTTGAACCTGTAGTGAGGAGCGAGAATACACAGGATAATGAGACTTCTAATTGAAACCAAACAATCCGTGTGAACTGTCAAGCTAAAACTGACTTCCAGGTTACAAATTATATAGGAGGGATTATTCATCTGAACCCTTGCTGGCTAAGTGTTGCTGAGGAGGGGGGAAGGGGTCTCTCTCTCTCTCTCTCTCTCTCTCTCTCTCAGGATAAAATTAAATAAATGAATGTGTATTAGGTGAAGCTTTACTTCATCCGGATTGTGTTTTTATCACCACCACCAACAATATCATTATCATCACCCCTACCATCATCACCAACAACACAATCACTATCACCACCACAACTAATACCATCACCATCACAAACACCACCACTACTACCACCATTACTAACCTTGTACTTTGATTCACACACCTGGAGATTAATATAACAAAATACCCACTAAATAACACAACCAGGTGACAGACGAATCAGAATGTGTTAACCCTCGTCTCAGCACCACCAGTAATAACCCGTGAAGCCTCAGACCCTCTGTTGGCTCAGGTCTCCTCCATCGTTCTCTAGTACTGCGTCAGAGGGCAGGGTACACAGAATGTCATCAGGTGAACTGTCTACCGTGTGTCCTCTCGCCTTACGCTCCAATTTCACGGATCCTCATATGATATTTCATATTTTGTTCGTCTGCCCACCAGTCCGTGCCAGATGAAGTGTATTTGATCTTTAGGCTTGGATATTTCTTCACTAAGGTCATCACAGGTCAATAAAAGTCACCACAGGTCACTAAAAGACTCCACAAGTCATCAAAAGTCGTTCGAGGTCACTTTAAGTCACCATAGAACACCAATAGTCACCACAGATCACTTAAAGTCACCATAAGTCACGAAAGGTAATTTCCTCTTGCTTCTGTTTTTAATGTCATGTATAATTAAAACAATAGCCCCCCCACACCCCCGTAATAACAATAGCAAGGCCAAGTTTTACAATACCGCTCAACAGACAGCAGATGGATATTTTCACATCATCACGACACAAAGAAATTAATTGTTTATATAATTTTTTTCCATCACTGATCTTCTCTTTAGTGTCAAATGTTTATCTGAATTTTATGTGGGGATTTTATTTTTTATTATATTTCGTAAGCCTTAACAAGAATGGTTTTGTGTCAGTATAGAGAAAACATTAAGAATATATATTTTTTCTCAATCTCTTCAATAACAAAAAATATGTATATTATACCTATTATATTTCTTAATTAAACACAAAACATTTACTATACACAGACATACACTCATGGTAAAACAGTGAAAAGCTTTAAAAAAAAAGTATGTATAAAATTTGTACCTTTAAAATGGTCTCTTTATGGCAAGCATATTACAGCATATTGGTCACGACATATCATTTTTACCAAACTACTGATGACACGATTTACCCATTGAATATTTATGACTCATTAATGTAGGATGCTTTTAGATACACACACAGTGACGACGTTGCGCTATGCTGGTTGCGTTGCTCTGGGTCGGGCTACGTTACGTTAGGTAGACAAGAAAATTGGTTTGT
>NW_024714170.1:180000-202500 GCF_018991925.1 Homarus americanus | reverse complement strand
CAGAGAGGGGTCCCGGGGCGAGAGAAATAGCCTGAGGGTGACGGAATAGAGGTCGGCTTATGGACTTGTTCCGCTTACATCGTCCGCCGCCCTGGGGGGCGGGGATAGGGGACGGGAGAGACGGGCGGAAGGGATGGACCTTGGGATAGATAGGAGGTGCTAGAAGCTTCGGGTATAATGAGTTTGTTGAAGGATAGTGTTCGGCTTTAAAGGACTTGTTCCGCCTCCCTAGACGACGACCGCAGGCTGGGGATAAGGAATAGGAGGGAGAGGAGGACGGAAACATGGATAGGTACTGGAAGACTGATTAAATGTAAGAATAAGAGTTTAGCTCAAAGACTTATTCGTATTATAACCATCAAAAGTCCTCAATGATGGCAGAGAGTGGACGCAGGTTAGGGATAAGGATAGGAGGAGGATACAAAAAAAGCTGGATGCTAGGATACCAGACGGGGGGGGGAGGTGGATGGTTACCGGAAGATGCTGAGGAGGACGAGGAGGAGGACGAGGAGGAGGACGAGGAGGAGATACTTGGAGACGAGGGTGAGCTGTGTGACTGGAGATGACAGTGGATATGTGTATTGTCAGATGGGAGATGTGGAAGAGACATCTGGCGATTGGAAAAAGGTTCCATGATGTCGGACGGGAGAAGAGGAGTGGAATGTAGAAGAGAGGGATGTTGACTGGGAAGGAGTCGTATGATGTGGAAAAGGATGAGAAGAGGAATGTAAAACAGATGGTTGGTAAGTGGAAGGGGTTTTAAACACCGAAAGGGAAGAGAAAGGGGAATGTGGAGGAGATAATGTGGAAAAGGGGAGAGGAGGAGGGAACAGTGGAAGAGAAGGGTGATGACTGAAAATAAGTCTTGGATGTAAAAATAGATAAAAGCTGGGAAGGGGGATGGAAAAGGGGAGGAGTGACAAGGAAGGAGACAGGGTATGAGAGATACGTAATGGAACAGATGATGCTGGTAATGGAAGGGTGGAAAGGGGTGCTTGGGCTGTAGCTAAGGGTGTCTGGATTATAGGTAAGGGGGTGTCTGAATTATAGGTAAGGGATGTCTGAATTATACGTAAGGGTTGTCTGAATTACAGGTAAGGAGGTGTCTGAATTATAGGTAAGGGGGTGTCTGAATTATAGGTAAGGGGGTGTCTGAATTATAGGTAAGGGTTGTCTGAATTACAAGAAACGCGTCTGAATTAATTACGAGTTTATTGATAGCTGGGAGGAGGGGGGCTGTCCTGGATGAGAATGGGTTGAGGGGAAAGGGGGGAGGGTAAGTGTAAGGGAGGGGAGTTATGAGTAAGGGGAAGGGGGACTAGGAGTAGGGGAAAGGGGGGGTCACTGGATACACGAAGAGAGTGAAAATATGAATTAGTAAAAAAAAATAAAAAAAACAGATATATAGATAAATAAGGAAAGAAGAAAACACGAAGTTCCCAAGCGCTTTCGTGTAATTCACATCTTCAGGGGTGAGTACAGACTAGTCTGTACTCACCCCTGAAGATGTGAATTACACGAAAGCGCTTGGGAACTTCGTGTTTTCTTCTTTCCTTGTGGTTATCAGCATATACCTAGATCACGCGCACCTACAGTGATTTACTTGCATAGATAAATAAATAAATAAATAAATAAATAAATAAATAAATAAAGACTAGGAAATAAAATAACTTATAGAAATCTATCTAGTGATCATGACGTCATAATAATAAAATAAAATTAACACAGGTAAAAAAAAAATAGTAAATAGAAATAAAAGTAAAAAAAAAATAAAGAACAAATCAAAACGAAAAAATATTTAAAGTGCAGAAATAAATCAATAAATAAATGACAAAAATAACTTGGAAAAAAATATATATATTCTCCACCAAAAACCTTAACAATAATAATAATAATAATAATAATAATAATAATAATAATAATAATAATAATAATAATAATAATAATAATAATGGTAGTACAGGTATAAAAGTGGTCTTACAAATCACTAAGACTTAATATCATGTCGTTCCCTTAGAAGCTGGACCTGAACACATTAACAGGATAATCCAAGTTAATCCGGGAGCTGTGATCAAGTGCTGGTGAACCATGATTTATTGTTGGTGATGGTGATGGAGGACTGTGAGTGACTCTATGGTGGTGGTGAAGACAGTGGTGATGGTGATGGTGATGGAGGACTGTGAGTAACTCTATGGTGGTGGTGATGGTGAAGTAACCTAACCTAACCTCACCTCAAGCAGCTCATTATAGACGAAACTAACACTTAAAAGGCGTTTGGGGAAGTTAAGTCGAAATAAAAACCTTTAGACCCGAAATACAAAAACTATCCCTCAAGTGGTGACCAAGTAGGACCATAAGTAGCCCTTGAGCGATACACTAGGTCGACACTTGAGAGTTGTGGACAGTAAATAGTTGAGGGGCTTTCATCGACACCCACACACGCTCTCTCCACACACCTACCTACCTTACACACCTACCCTACACACCTACCCTACCACACCACCACCTCACACACACCTACTACACACCTACCCCCCACCACACACCTACCCCTACACACCTACCTACCACACACCTACCTCCCACACACCACACACCCCTACACCCCACACACCACCTGCCTACACACCCCTACACACCTACCCACACACACCCACCAAACCACACACCCCTCCCCACACCTACCTCACACACCTACCTACACACCTACCTACCCCTACACCCCCACACCTCACACACCCCTACACACACCCCATACCCCTAGTTCCTCCCCTGCCCACCACGCCCTCTCTCCATCCCACACACACACACACACACACACACACACACACACACACACACACACACACACACACACACACACACACACACACACACACACACACACACACACACACACACACACACACACACACACACACACACACACACACACACACACACACACACACACACACACACACACACACACACACACACACACACACACACACACACACACACACACACACACACACACACACACACACACACACACACCGTTAGGAAAGCATTCACTGTTCTGTTTTATTAACGGTGATATATATTTATAGAGGCGATTGATGAACACATGTGGGTTAGGAAGAGCGTTCGTTCTCTCTCTCTCTCTCTCTCTCTCTCTCTCTCTCTCTCTCTCTCTCTCTCTCTCTCTCTCTCTCTCTCTCTCCTTCGTGTCTATCTTTACCTCTCACTCCTTCCCACATACTCCCACTACCTCCCTGCATCTTGATAACGTGGTTTAAAATAGATGCCGCGGTGGCTCGGTGGGTAATACCGTCAATGATCCAAGTTCTGAAACCTCCAAGTTTACTGGTTCGATCCTTATCTGGTAATATACGTTATTTTGTATTGTATAGCTCATGGGATATAGATGCGTGTATAGTTCAGTGTGTGTGTTGATGTATGGTGTGTGTATGCGTGTATGTGTGTGTGTATGTGTGTGTTAATGTATAGTGCGTCTGTGTATGTGTGTATGTATATGTATTGGTGTATGTGTGTGTGTGTCAGCGTAAGAGATTCATGAAAGTCAAATTACATATTATATTATATTTTTATCATGGAAACTAAAGTACCTGACAACTGACGTCCAATACCTGCCACCCTACACACCTCTGACCTCATCCTCTCCTGTGTGTGAGGCTCTCGAGTTTAGACATGTAGGTGAGGATGACATGAGTTAAGACTTGTAGGTGAGGATGACATGAGTTAAGACTTGTAGGTGAGGATGACATGAGTTAAGACTTGTAGGTGAGGATGACATGAGTTAAGACGCAGTTTAATTTGGAGTTTTGAGCCACGATGACCCCCCCCCCTCCCTTCTCCATGTTTTCTTTATGGTGCTGACCGAGACTTGTATTTGTCCTCCTCCTCCTCCTCCTCCTCCTTCTCCCCTTCCTTCTCCTCCACCTCCACACTCCTCCTCCTTCTCCTTCACACTCCTTCTCCTCCTTCTCCTCCTCCTCCTCCTTCTCCTTCACACTCCTTCTCCTCCTTCTCCTTCTCCTCCTCCTTCTCCTCCCCCTCCTCCTCCTCCTTCTCCTTCCTTCTCCTCCACCTCCTCCTCCTCCTTCTCCTTCACCTCCTCCTCCTCCACCTCCATCCTCCTTTCACACACCTTCTCCTCCTTCTCCTTCTCCTCCTTCTCCTCCCCTCCTCCTCCTCAGAGTATCAGGAAGACCTCCAGGAAGGCCAGACGTCTCTACAGCATGGTGTTGCTGGGTTCCTGTGGTAATGGCTAAGCAAGTTCTCCTAGCATTGCTCAGGGGCAGAGTCAGGAGTGGGGGCGGGTGAGGGGAGCAGGGAGCAGGGGGGAGCAGGGGAGGGGTTGAGAGAAGGAGACAAGTTTTGGGAGGAAAGAAGGAGTTTGGTGAAGTGGGCGAGAGTTGAGGGAAAGAGGGGGGGGTTAGGGAAGAAAGAAGGGGTTTGGGGAGTGGTGGGGACAGTTGGAGGAGTTTGGGGAAGAAGAGAGAGAGAACATTTTTGAGTGGACAGGGCAGGTTACCATAACCAACCTAATTCACTCAAACTGAACCTAACCTAACCTAACCCCCATTCTGTACCTGCCCCTTGCCCTCTCCATTCCCTTCTCCCTTCTCCTCCTCCCCTCTTCCCTCTCCTCCTCCTCTCCCACCTCCTCCCTCCTCTCCCCACCTCCCTCACCTCCCTCTTCTCCCCTCCTCCCTCTCTTCCCCTCCTCCCTCTCTCCCCCTCTTCCCCTCCTCATATACGCCAGTACTTAACACTTAATATCCACAATATCTGACGTTTAGAACCGACGATATTGACCTTTGAACACCTGTAATACGCGACGCTAAATCTCCTCGCCAATATCTGACTTTTAATACTGCCAAATATTCAGCTTTTAAAATAGCCAATATCTGACGTTCAAATTCACCAATATTCGATTATCAAAATGGACAATATTCGACGTTCAAACTCGACAATATTCGACGTTAAAATACGCCATTATCTGACGTTCAAAATTGCCAATACTCGACATTCAAATTCGCCAATATTCGACGTTCCAATTCGCAAATATTTGCCATTCAAATCCGCCAATATTCGGCTTTCAAATTCGCTAATATTCGTCGTTCAAATTCGCTAATATTTGCCGTTCAAATTAGCCAAAATTCGACGCTCAAATTCGGCAATATTCGCTGTTCAGATTCGCCAATATTCAACGTTAAGATTCGCCAATATTCGACGTTAAAATTTGACGTTCAAATTCGGCAATATTCAACGTTCAAACTCGTCAATATGCCTAACTCCAATTCGCCAATATTCCCCGTTCCAATTCGCCAATATTCGACTGTTAACAGCAGGTAATACTCGACGCCCGCCACATCGTCTTTTGTTTCCATTGTATACAAATTCTCACTGCCAGAGTCGTGAACGATATGGGTGATCTATCTTACACGAGAGAGAGAGAGAGAGAGAGAGACAGAGAGAGAGAGAGAGAGAGACTTCACTGATAGCTAATATAGAACAGGTAGATGATGATATTTGACAGTCGTCGATTAAACTGAACTTGTGTTATATACCGTGTGGGAAATAATGTCTGAGTAGAGATGGCGATAGAGATGGAGGGAGGTAGGGAAGAAGAAGAAGAAGAAGGGAGAGATGGACAGAGGAAGGAACAGAGGAATAGAATGACGGAAGGTTAGAGGGACGAGCGGTTAGATAGACAGACAGACAGAGGAAAGGACAGAGGTCAACAAAACCATACGAGTATATATATAGAGAGAGAGATCCTCGTACCCCTCCCTATAACTTTTTCAAGGGGGAGAAAAATTACCTGAGTCCAAAATATAATACCTGAGCCTTAATGAGGTACAAGAGCCGCTGTAGGAGGCAAGTTGTCCCTAATTTTAGCTCACCTAGATGGTCATTCTTACGCTGCATTTAGAGACTAGACCCTTCATTTTATATTTAGCCACTTAAAGTTCACTTGGGGGTCACTGCCAGTTATATTTAGTCGCTTATCGGTTATATTTAGTCACTTGAGGTCACTGTCAGTTATATTTAGTCACTTGGGGTCATCAACTGTTATATTTAGTCACTTAGGGTCATTATCAGTTATATTTAGTCGCTTGCAGTCATTACCAGCTACAGTATATTTAGATATTTAGTCACTTATCAATTATATTTCGTCACTTGGGGTCATAACCAATTATATTTACTCACTTGGGGTCATTAACTGTTATATTTACTCACTTGGGGTCATTAACTGTTATATTTACTCACTTGGGGTCATTAACTGTTATATTTACTCACTTGGGGTCATTAACTGTTATATTTACTCACTTGGGGTCATTAACTGTTATATTAACTGTTATATTTACTCACTTGGGGTCATTAACTGTTATATTTACTCACTTGGGGTCATTACCCGTTATACTTAGTCACTTGAGGTCATTGCCAGGTCTAGCTAGAGAGTAATCTTTAATTAGTATCAATATATAGTGTTTACATCGCTCCAGGGTTCTCGTCTCCTCGCCCCCTTCCTTCTTAACCTCTCCCCGTCAAACCCCGAAAGTCAACCTCTCCCCGTCAAACCCCGAAAGTCAACCCCTCCCCGTCAAACCCCGAAAGTCAACCTCTCCCCGTCAAACCCACTTTCTTAACTACCCCAAAGTCAATCCCCAACACACCCATATACACACCCACGCAAACACCCACACCCACGCACACACCCACACCCACACGAACAATACACAGCTCCAGGAAGAACCAAGTCAGACGGTCTCACTGATGTTTATACACCAGCAGAAGACCGTCAGTACTCCCGACCATAACATAGGACAATCAGACCCAATACGCCTGAAATACCAGCGAGATCAAGAGGTATGCTGTACCTTGGGGACGGGGGGAGAAGAGGAAGGATGGAAGGGGGAGGGAGAAGGGAAGGGTGGGAAGGGGGGGAAGAGAACTAGAAAGGTGGGAAGGAGGGGAAGGAGAGAGGGAAGGTAGGGAGAGGAAGGAAGAGAAGGAGATGGGAAGGGAGGGGAGGGGAGGAGGAGTGACAAACATTTACGATACGACCTGAGAGCTCAGCTGGGTGTCTTACGAGGGCCCCTGTCTGAGAAACATCCACAATTTGTTGCACGATGTCACTCGACACTTAAGTCAAACTCATATGACCAGCATCCAAACAGTTCTTGAGGAGGGAGGAGGAGGGAGGAGGGGATGTGGGAAGAGGAGGAAGGAGGGAAAAGGGAGAGAGGAGGAGAAGAGGGGGGGAAGGGGAGAAGGTGGGGGAGGAGGAAGGAGGGAAAGGAGAGAGAGAGAGAGGAGGGAGAAGAGGGGGGAAGGGGGGAGAAGGAGGGGGAGAGGGGGAGAGGGGTAAAGGGGGACAGGGGGAAAGGAAGGGGGGAAGCAAGAGATCCAGACTCGCAAACACTCCTAAGTCAAAATCACTTTAATTTATATCTGACTTAAAAATACCAATGATTAATATTCACGAAAAATAAACGATTGAGCTTAATGTTCGCAGGAGATGGTCTTACTAATTACAATGGCTAACCTTAACGGTTATAATAATTGCCCAACTTAATAATTTTAATGATACATCTAAATAATTATAATGGTCTACCTTGACACTTACAATGACCCATCTTAATATTTACAATGATCTTCACCTCAGGTCTCTTATCAGGTCTTACAGCTCAACATTCAATATCAATAATCTGAAATATTATAAAATACAGCCTGAAAAAGTCTGTAATATTTCGAGATACAGGAAGAAGCGGTCTGAAATATTCTGACGTAGAGTCTGAAATACAGTGTAGAATACATTCAAGATAAACACACACACACACACACACACACACACACACACACACACACACACACACACACACACACACACACACACACACACACACACACACACACACACACACAACTCGACGTAATAACAAAATCTAATCTAAATTTAATCAAATGCTAAAATATTTTGAGCAAATGACAAAAACACGTATGTTTTGTTGTTGTTTTTGTCCAAAATGCGCCACATCAAAGTAATGCGGCCATAACGTGAACTAATTCCTTAAAAGCCCCCGACCATCCCACGACTTCAAAACAAGTTCACAATTTTCCCTCTATGATGGAGTGATGGGCTTCTTAAAATGGGCTGAGTAGACTGCTCAAAAGGTCGATAATCAACTATAGGGGCGCCGTTTGTTCTTCTACCAGGCAATTTGGGCGTGGCAGAAGGCGAGACTATGGCGGAGCTCTCACATAATAACGCCAGGCGATGTTGACTGCTTGTGCTAGCGTTGATGCATTTTTTCCACTGTTAAGACATTACCTGAGTCATTGTAATTAGTGAATAATTTACGTTTGAGTTACAGGTAATAGCAGATGTTGTTGTTGGTAATTAATATATCTGTGTTGACTATTTTGGATCAGTGTTTACCTAAAAAGTAAGTGGTCTGTAAATTATTATTATTATCATTACGAACAAATTTTTCTTTCTGTGACACAAAATACTGGAATTACTTTAATTTTCTGGAACGTACCGACACCATAAACAGCCATCACCACCATACACCATAACATCATACACAAACAACACAACAGCAACACCGACCAACACCACCATATACTATACATAATTTCATCACCACCAACACAACAACAACAACACACACACCACCACATACCATACACAATCCTGCGGAGATCTTAACACAAGTTGGTAATTGCAGTTCGCCCGACACAGAGGTCCGGAGTCCTAGTGGCTCCTTCAGGAATAACACCAACATCTGCCACTCTAATGTAGTCTTCCCCAAGGACACCCGCTACTATAGGGTCCGGCGGTGGTGGTGGTGGTGGTGGAGGAGGACTGTGATGGTGGTTGTGGTAGATGACTGTGGTGGTGGTTGTGGTAGATGACTGTGGTGGTGTGGTGGTGGTAGATGACAGTGGTGGTGGTGGTGGTGGTAGATGACAGTAGTGGTGGTGGTAGACAGTAGTGGTGGTGGTGGTGGTAGATGACAGTAGTGGTGGTGGTGGTGGTAGATGATAGTAGTGGTGGTGGTGGTGGGTAGATGACAGTAGGTGGTGGTGGTGGTAGATGACAGTGGTGGTAGTGGTGGTAGATGACAGTAGTGGTGGTGGTGGTGGTAGACAATTTTGTTGGTGGTGGTGGTGGTGGAGAATAGAAAGGTAAAGAGGCAATCAATCAATCAATCAATCAATCAATCAAAAACAAAAACATGAAATAAATAAAAAGGAAGAGGAAAGACGAGGAACAAAAAAGACGGAAAAGACAAACAAAAGAGATTTAGAAAATACAATAAAGCAAACAAACCCAGGAACAATGTACAAACCTCAAGTCACAACACACAAGAAAAAACAACAACAAAATTTTAACTCCCACATCACCCCCCCCAAAAAAAAAAATAAAAGAAATAACAATACTAAAAACAAGAAGAAAAAAATAACCTCCCTTTACCGATGCAGAAACATGTAACACCAAGAACAGAGGCAACTATCAATTCACCATAAAACAGGTAATTTTCCACCATTCTTCATCCTTCTCCCTACATCAATATCCTCACACTGACAGCCAACAATTTTTCTTCAGGGAGTATCAAACGCCCGCCCCCAACTTGCTGAAATTCTTGGAAAAGCTCGCCCACATTTTCCTATTCGGCCAAGTAGCTACTAGCTCTTCCTTTCAGCTGGATGGTTTTACTTTTACAAATTCCTCTCTCTCTCTCTCTCTCTCTCTCTCTCTCTCTCTCTCTCTCTCTCTCTCTCCAAACAACTGAAGTGCATGGGACGTCCCCGTGAATATTTCTTAGGCTGCTTGTTGAGTCATGGCGTAGCTGTTGTGTTGCGTTGTGTTGTTGCTATCTATAGAGAGAGAGAGAGAGAGAGAGAGAGAGAGAGAGAGATTAGATTAGATGAAGCTATGAAAGGCCTATAACGTTATTAAAAAGCTTCCGTAATCAACCGTGTATACTCTTCGATCAGCCAGGGTTAATAATCCATCGACTTGGTGGTCTTCTGTCCATCACCCAACAAAGTCTTTCTGTCGGACACTCTTATGACTTCACACTCCTCCTGCCTGAGCCTCCTAGGCCCATACCCTACCCAGATGATTCCCTCCCTCCACCCCCTTCCCTCCCCAATCCCCCTCCCCCGGTCTATCTCTGCCTTCCCTCCCCCTCCCCTTGTTCCCCTCCCCATCTCTCTCTCCCCATGCTTACCTGGGTGCCCGTTGTTTCCTTTCCCCTGTGTGATACTAATAAGATATATATATATATATATATATATATATATATATATATATATATATATATATATATATATATATATATATATATATATATATATATATATATATATATATATATATATATCAGTATATGTGTGTGTAGGTTCCCAATGATGTCACTGAAAACAAAAGTTCTACCGGGTTATATATAATCTATCTCTACCATCTCTTCTCCATTCACAATCTACGTGGGATGGATCATGAGGGGTATAAATAAGCTTTATAAAAACGTGGAAATATATGAGAGGAAAATAGAAAGAAGAATAGAGGAGAAGAAAACAGTATTCTTTGGTGTATAAACGTATCTGTAAATGGCCCACCATGTTAATAACCAACACTAATCTCTATCGTTGCATGAGGGAAGCTGGTGAGTACATGTGCACCATACTCCCACGTTACTGATGACTACATTGCACAATACTACCACGTCAATGATCAGTACACGTGCACCATACCACATCACCGCTGTGTACACATGCACCACACTACCACATCAACGCTATAAGGAAAGAACACAAAATTAACTAAAACACAAAGAGTCTACTGGGTACAGAAAGTGAGCCTCAGGAAACACAGGAAGTCTCAAACACCTTCAATGTTACTGTAAGACAATACTGTAGGTGGTCCCAGGAGTCTTCACACAACCCACGGTCTCCGTCGTCCCCTCCCCCCGTCCTTATTACCATACACTCCCTTGTGTCTTCTGACTAAATAACTGTACACCATCTCTCCCTCACTGCTACTCCCTGCGGCCCTCAACACACCCTTCACCCTCATAAGCCTCCATAACACACCAATATCCTGCGCTTAATCACCTCAAAGGCCGATCGTACACACACTACAACACTCAGCGTCCTCCATCGCCTTCCTCCACATCCAAACACTTCATTATATCACTCCAAACGTTCGTCCCACACTTCCATTATCACCCCCGTGCAGCCCTATGACACTCCACACGCTCTCTTTATTTTCCTCCACTCCTAAAATATCCATTCGATCTTAATCATCCAGAACGTCCACGATCACTCATGTTCACCCTACATCACTCCATATGTTCTATACACCACCTCCCTCCACCCATAACACTCTAGTACCACCCACCTCCCTCCACCCATAACACTCTAGTACCACCCACCTCCCTCCACCCATAACACTACTGCACCACCCACCTCCCTCCACCCATAACACTCTTGTACCACCACCTCCCTCCACCCATAACACTCTAGTACCACCCACCTCCCTCCACCCATAACACTCTAGTACCACCCACCTCCCTCCACCCATAACACTACTGCACCACCCACCTCCCTCCACCCATAACACTCTTGTACCCATCCACCCTCCCTCCAACACCTACCACCCACCTCCCTCCACCCATAACACTCTACCACCCACCTCCCTCCTCCTCCACCCACAACACTACTGCCACCACCACCTCCCTTCACCCATAACACTCTTGTACCACCCACCTCCCTCCACCCACAACACTACTGCACCACCCACCCCTCCACCCACAACACACTGCACCACCCACCTCCCTCACACTACTCCCTCCATCCACAATACTACTGCACCACCCACCTCCCTCCACCCACAACAACACTACTGCACCACCCACCTCCCTCCACCCACAACACTACTGCAACACCTCCCTCCACCCACAACACTACTGCAACACCCACCTCCCTCCACC
Organism: Homarus americanus; assembly: GCF_018991925.1. Taxonomy (NCBI): domain Eukaryota; kingdom Metazoa; phylum Arthropoda; class Malacostraca; order Decapoda; family Nephropidae; genus Homarus; species Homarus americanus. The sequence continues at coordinate 190,483 of NW_024714170.1, read as the reverse complement.
CCACACACTACTGCACCACCCACCTCCCTCCACCCACAACACTACTGCACCACCCACCTCCCTCCACCCACAACACTACTGCACCACCCACCTCCCTCCACCCACAACACTACTGCACCACCCACCTCCCTCCACATCAATCATCCCGACTGGAAAATTTCTAGGGGTTCCTCCGGAGGCCGCGTCAGATTACTTGATAGATCACAAGTGGACTGAGGTCCCCGTTCTACATGCCTCACCCCTCCCTGCCCAGCACACCTCCCCTTCCCCCTACGCCACTGGCCATAAAAAACCCCACAATCAACACCATCTCTTAAGGTCGGAAATCATACACGTAGACGACAGGAAATCTGAGTCTTAAGGCTGCAGTAGGATTGTTTACCTGAAGAGCCATGCCCCGGAGAAGGCTTGTAGGAGGACGAGTATGTCAACGACGGAGAGAGGAAGTTGCAAGAGTTACCTAGGGAAGACCAGAGTGAATGTTACGGCGAAATGTCATTGATGGTGAAGTTACTTAAACCTGTTAACTCTTACCTGGTATTGTTGTAGAGTGGGTGACCGGGGAGGGTGGAGGGAGTGTGGAGGGAGAGTGTGTGTGGGGGGTATGTAGCGGGTGTGTGTGTGTGTGTAGGGGGAGAGTGAGTGGGAAGGGAGAGTGAGTGGGAAGGGAGAGTGAGTGGGAAGGGAAGTGAGTGGGAAGGGAGTGAGTGGGAAGGGAGAGGGAAGGGGAGTAAGTGGGAAGGAAGGACAGTGGGGGTAGTGGGGGGTAATAAGTGGAGGTGGGAAGATGGAGAGTGATTGGAGGGAATAGGAGGTAGGGAAAGAGTGAGGGAAGGAGACGGAAGAGTGAGCAGGTTGTCTTCCCCCCCCTCCCTCCCTCCCCCGTCCCCGAGTATTGAAAAAAAAATAATCGGAAAGTTAGAGAAGAGAAAGAATAGAATAGATAAGAGAATAGAGACAATTTAGTAAAGGATAAGACTTAAAAGGTAATAAAAATGGCATGACTCAAGGTAAAGATGGAATGGGTAAAACTGATAAAAGGAATGGGAGTTACATTAGGGATAAAGATATAGATAGCAAAAACGGGAGGTTAAAAAAAATAAAGTGGTTAACCCCAGGGTATTAATTAGGCTAAGGGCGATAATAGTGATTAATCCAATGATATAGATAAGGTCGAGAGTTAAGGGCGACTCCTGGTGATAAGGGCAAGGAGGCAAGAATGGTACAGTAGTTACTCTGGAGATATACATGTAAATAAGGGTTATGTTCAGAGCAAGGGAGGTGGGAGGGGGGGCTCTAAAGTCCTTGGTGGAGTTCTCGAGTCCTTGGAGGGGCCTTCGAGTCCTTAGAGGAGGTCTCGAGTCCTTGGAGGGGTCCTCGACGTCTTCACAATAAGTGTGCGTAGAGGAAGATGTTAACAATTACTGGTGTGTTTATTTTGGTGGGGCCCTGGCAGAGAAGCACCCGGTCATAAGGGGAAGCGATCACTCAGCGTCAGGTGGGTGGTGGTTGGGGGTGTGGGTGGTGGTTGGGGGTGTGGCGGGGGGGTAGGGTGTGAGGTGATGTGTGGGGGTGGGGTATGTGATTGGGTGGCGGCTTTCTAATAGTGGTTTTGGGAGCGTTCAGTGAGACATTTAACTCGTGTGTATATGAGTAGCTTGAGAGTAAAGAACGCTTGTGAGTGGATTGTTAAGTGACCTGTGTGAGTGACCTGCAAGTAGTTAGAAGTGGCTCCAACAGCGTTCCGTGGGTGGCTTATTAGACGGTTTGACAGCAGTGGCAGTCTTGTTAGTGTACCAGGAGGTGACTTACTGGCAGGAACGTCGTACATGAATAAAGAGTGAAGGCGAGCACCAACAAGCGACGACCGCGTTAACATCCAATAACCGAGTGTTACACCCCTCACCAGCGTCCTAAAGGCGTCCCAAGGGCGTCTTATCTCCCCGGCCGGCAAACTGAGGCTCTTGGGCCTTCTTTGTGGACCCACCTGAGGACGCCAGGATATTGAAAACCGCTCAAAAGGAGCTGCCGAAATTGTGGGAGGTAAGGCGACTGTGAGAGTTGACTTAGTGGCCCTCGTCCGGCACCGCTGTTTGTTTACATCCGCAGGGGATACTATTTTACGCCCCCTGGAACTGCTAATAAAGGAAGATAGGTCACCTCCTCCCCCGTCTCTCTCAATATATATATATATATATATATATATGCAAGTAAATCACTGTTGGTGCGCGTGATCTAGGTATATGCTGATAACCACAAGGAAAGAAGAAAACACGAAGTTCCCAAGCGCTTTCGTGTAATTTTCAGGATGTGAATTACACGAAAGCGCTTGGGAACTTCGTGTTTTCTTCTTTCCTTGTGGTTATCAGCATATATATGTAACCGGTCGGAATTTGCTGGACTTTAATTTCTCACTTGACTTGGGGTTTATTAAAATTTAATAGATGGTAAAGGCAGTGGAAGCGCCCCTTTGAGAAAAATCCCGAACCAGCACAAGAACACTTAAGTCTACTACACAAAATGAACTGTCCGTGACCCGTGGAAGGATAGCGTCTGTGACTGGGATGAATGAGACACACTGTAAAATTTAGACACTTATATTCCTCCAACACTACAAACACAATCAAATAATGGTACACCAATATGCGCACCTCTTAACTTAAACTTTAAACACTACTCTGGGGAATAAAAGTTATACATGACATAGAAATTATTAGAAACACAGGCAACAATAAATTTGAAGTATTAAGAAATGTTGTTTGCACACATGAACAGGCCTTAAGGGCTTTCACAAAATAATATCAGTCACTTAGGAAATGGTACTAAAAAATAAGAAATTAAATACTCCACAATGAATAGGCCTTAAGGGTCTTCAACAAAATAATATCAGTCACTGAGGAATGGTAATAAAAGATAAGAAATTAAATACTCTACAATGAATAGGCCTTAAGGGCTTTCAGCAAAATAATATCACTCAACAAAATTATAGCACCCCAACAGGTGTACACTTCCTAACCTAACCTAACCACTGCTCTGGGGAACAAGGTTATACCTGAGATCAGAATTATGAAGAATTAGAGGCATTAAAAGAATCAAATCACAGTATCACTCTGGTTCCACTTAATGGCACAAACATTCAAAAAAACACTACTATCAAAATTATTTAAGAAATATTAAACTACACACGTCAAGATAATATCAGTCTGAGGAATGGTGTTAACTACACCCGTGATAAGGAAGATAAAATGTTCCTCTAGGTATCTCCTAGAGTCCTAGACTCACGGTCTCAGTGTGTGACCATTAATATACTCAGATAGCCTCAGTGTACTCCCAGTGCGTCCATGGGCAGGAAGAGAGTGAGCCAATCAGACCTTGTGCAGTTGAGAGAAACTTTAGCTTCCCGTTAGCAAGAGGGTTTCACTAGCTGCTCGGGACATGTGGGGTTGTGCACCGGAGTGGTAAGAACTGATCACCCACTGCTGATGCTGGTCCCGTGTCGTGTTGGTTGTCGGGAGCACTCGTTCACTCAAGAGATCCTTTGCTACCCCGCTAAACAGTGACAGGCCTACACTGATCGGTCCAATGGCGACAATCGCCACCCTCAATCATCAACGGCAGTCAATCTCCCGCAGTCAACTCCGGTCAACTCCAGTCAACTCCAATCAACTCCAGTCAAGTGGGTTCTGACGGAAACCCTGAAATGAACTCACTGTTAGCTCTAGTTTACTTTATCACTGCCCTATCTAACCCTGTCTGAGATCGAATGAGACTTACTTGTTATACTGCAATAGCGCAGCACAGGTGACTAGGCCACGTGACTATTTCTGATGGACGCGCGGAACGTCTTGTCTGTGTGAATGCTCTCCGGGACTGGCCTAGCCAGCGTCGTGTCTCCCCAAGGCGCTAGCTTGGTCCTACGTGATATATTTACCGCCTAACTAATAACTCCTTGGGACACCCGTAACATTATTCAGACTGCTAAACGATCTATAATAATTTCAAATTCAATAATAGTCCCTTAACTTCATGATTCGCATCATTATTAATTCGGTAAATCATATTTAATATCATATAGGCCTAGTTCCGCAATCTCTCGCTACGAGCAGGCAGCGCTCCCTCCCCTCAGATGACCTTGAACGCTCAGTATCACTCATGGCGGGGCATTTGAAATTACTCTGAAATTTCTGGATATCACAATCGACCCCCCTAAAAAAAGACAGCACTGTCCTCATGTGCTGAGAAAACATGCATACGACCCCCCTAAAAAATTTTTCTAAGGACTGCACCTCACCCCTTTTGCTAAATGCAGCATTCCCGTCTTCTCTTCTCTCCTTTTCTCTCCCGCTAACATATATATATATATATGTATATATATATATATATATATATATATATATATATATATATATAATATATATATATATCTTGATAAAATCACACGGGAAAATGGAAACAACGGAGTACCTTAGCTTTCGTCTTTATTCAAGACATCTTCAGAAGACATTTTCCCGTGTGATTTTATCAAGATTTATCTTATCCACGTTTTCATTGTGGATTTACATGAAATATATATATATATATATATATATATATATATATATATATATGTATATACAGTATATATATATATATATATATATATATATATATATATATATATATATATATATATATATATATATATATATATATATATATATATATATATATATATATATATATATATGGTATATGATGCATGGTATTGAACACACTTTTCATTAATGTGACACAAGATGTAATCTCTACAATAATATAAACTCTGTAAAGTTATGTTTACTCAGCGGGAGTTTAAGACCACCAACTCATCACGGTCGACTGTGGGTCGAGGGTTCGAGTCCTGGCTGGTGAGGTCGTTGATTATATGTTCAAAGTCCGCGTGTTATTCGTCCGGACGAGTCGTCACTAGGGCGACCTCGATCTATTCAGGTGACCCTGAATTATTTCTCACTGAATGTTGGGTGATCTTTAACAGTGAGAACCTCAAGAATGGTGACCGTTAAACTGAGCCATATTGGTGACACTGTAACACTGTCAAGTTGGTAATACTGAAACCGAGCTACCTTGGGGAGACACTGCGACTCAGTCATCTTGGTAACACTGTAACCTGGTTAACTTACCGACGCTGGAACCACGGTAACTTGGTGACACTGCGACCCTATGACCTCGGTGACTGTGGGAGGTGACCCGGCCCTTACCTGGATGACTGGTGGGTGCGGACAGGTGTGCACATCAACAACAACACTCACCTGAAGAAGAAGAGGAAATTAAAAATTAGACACAGTAATAAGTAGTCAACATGTTTACATCAGCGTCGAGTGTACCCTGAAAATTCATAACAGCTGACAGCATCATCATCATACCTGCCACCTGCCACTAATTAAAACACATCCAACACCTCCTACGTCTTCTCTCCTCCCACTCACTACCCCTTCTCCTCTAATACAATCCTACCCCCATTACCACTCCCTCCCACTCCTCTTTCTCTCCCTCTTCTTCCTCACCCCCTCCCCTTCCATTCACCACTATCTCCTTTCTCCCCCCCTCCCTTTACCACCCTTTCTCCTTCCCCAACTACCCCTCAACCTCCTCTCCTTACCACCCCTCCCCCTTACCACCCTTCCCTCTCCTCCCACGCCTTCGAAATTATTACCCAAAAAAGTTAAATTGGCTTAACGCGTAAAAAAGTCAGGTATGCAAATATAAACTGAATCGTGGCCGCCCAAGTAAAATATTGCAGGAGTAGAAAGAGTATTTATCATGTAATCTGACAGTCGGGGCATCACTGAAAGAACAAAAAAAATAAATAAATAAAAAAACATTAATAAAATACGAGTGGGTTTATGTGTTTGTGTGTTTTGTGAGAGAGAGAGAGAGAGAGAGAGAGAGAGAGAGAGAGAGAGAGAGAGAGAGAGAGAGAGAGAGAGAGAGAGAGAGAGAGAGAGAGAGATTAACCTAAATCAGAACAAAAGGAAACAGAGCCTAGGTAAGTGGTTAGGTCAAAAGGTGAAGAGGTATTAAGGTAAAGGTAAGGGAGAGGAAGGTGAAAAAAGAGGGAGAAAGGGGTAAAGGGAGAGAGGGTAGAGGGAAAGGGGGGATAAGGTAAGGGAGTGAGAGCGGTGAGGGAAAATTTATGATTTTTTTGTATTCATAATTTAATGATGTTTTAGAAAACTCTCTCTCTCTCTCTCTCTCTCTCTCCCTCTCTCTCTCTCTCTCTCTCTCTCTCTCTCTCTTGCCTTTCCTCCCTATCTCTTACCCCCTCACCTTCTTCCCCTTCTCCTTTCCTACCTTACCCCCACTTTCCTTCCTTCCTTTCTTGCCTCTATCCCACCTTATCTTCCTTCCTTCCTTCCTCCTCACCCCAGCCAGTCCAACTCCTCTTTACCTCATCAGTCTGTCACTATTGCCTCTGTATCTACAAGCCATAAGTTTTATAAGTGACAATAAGTAATCAGCCCCTAAGGTACAAAATATAAGTAAAAGGTCTATTACTTCACAGTCTCTCGTTTATCCCATCAGTATTTTATTTTTTCTCCCTAAGATGAAAAAAAGAGGTTAATAATTATTTTCTCTTATCCATTTTAATTATTTCTCTTGTCCATTAGTGAAATTAAAAGTAATGTTTCCAGGAACTGTTTCTGTTAAATATGTGAATGACGTCATACACGGCTTCATTCTATATACATATTAAACATATGTAAAACAGAGAGAGTAAATATATACAAACAATGATAAATAAAGGTTACAAACGAGTGCAGGAATTTACACTCACACTAAACTCATATCTCGACAAGTATGCAATTCCTCTTATTTTATATACTATATTTAAATATATGAACAATGACAGTATAGAACATATGCAGATAAAAAAACAATTATATCTATATAAATATATATATATATATATATATATATATATATATATATATATATATATATATATATATATATATATATATATATACACGTATACACACACACGGAGTTACAGAGATAAAATATTTGTGAAACCAGAGTAATTCTCCTGACATGACGACGGGATGAACAGCCTTAGGTCAGTTTCAGGAAGATAAAGTGAATGTTAGGTGACGCTCCGTGTACCGCCGTCAGCACTCTACACTACAGTAGGCAGGATGCTCAGTGTACCGCCGCCAGCACTCAACACTACAGTATATTACCGCCGTCAGAACAAGGGAGACCGGTCAGACTGTGGGAACTACCGCGGGATCTCGCTGCTGTCCATAACTGGCAAGATTATCGCCTGAGTCCTCCTAAACAGACTACAACCTGAGGCGGAAAAATTCCTCCTAGAATCTCAATGTGGCTTTAGACCATCACGTGGTACCTACTGACATGATCTTTGCTGCTCACCAGACACAGGAAAAGCACAGAGAACAGCTTCGTGACCTGTACATGGCTTTCATCGACCTAACCAAGGCCTTCGACTCGGTCAACAGGGAAGCCCTCTCGCGGACCCTCAGCCGGTTTGGTTGACCACCAAAATTCATCGCCATTGTGAGGCAACTCCACGATGGCATGAATGGCAGTGTCCTGCACAATGACACCCAGTCTGAGTTCTTCCCCATCCAAACGGGGGTAAAACAGGGATATGTACTGACACCAACTCTCTTTTCCATTTTCTTGGCTGCCTTCCTCACTCGTGCTAGTGCCAATTTAGCCGGTGGGGTGGACATAGAGTACCCGATGAAGGATCTTTTCAAAATTAGATGACTCCAGGCAGGAACAAAGGTGTCGGCAGCTTCCATTACTGAACTTCAGTATGCAGACGACCTCACCCTTGTCGCTCACACTGAACGCGACTTACAGAAGATCCTGAACACCTTTGCAGCTGCGTATGCAAACTTCGGCCTTGAGGCGAATGTGCGTAAGACTCAGATTCTCTTTCAGCCTGCCCCTGGTTCAGCCACACTTCCACCATCCATCCACCTTAACTGTACTACCCTCTATAATGTTACCCACTTTCAGTATCTCGGCTCCCACCTGTCCACCACCGCGGACATCGATGAAGAGATTAAGCATCGAATCAGACGTGCATCTCAAGCCTTTGGCAGACTCCGTACCCGTGTTTTCAGCTGTAGGAAGCAGAAGTTATCTACGGAGCTGCAAGTACATCGAGCAGTGGTCCTTCCCACCCTGCTATATGGCAGTGAGACATGGGTTACATACAGGAGGCACCTGAAGGCACTTGAAAACTTTCACCATTGTAGTCACGTTCCATCCTCCGAGTTCGCTGGGAAGACAAGAGAACAAATGCCAGTATTCTCGCTGACACCAACTGTATGGACATCGAGGTTACCATGTTGCCCGCATGGACGACAGTAGACTGCCAAAGCAGCTAATTTACAGTCATCTAACGAATAGTAAACGTGACGCTGGCGGGTAACTGAAAAGGTATAAGGATAGTCTTAAGACAAACCTGAAAAAGTGCCAAATCGACCCCCTCACCTGGGAGACGATTACTCCAGACCATAACGTTTGGAGGAGCACCACAGAAGAAGGTGTCAATACTTTCGAATTAGCCCGACTGCAAACCGAGGCAGACAAGCGCCAACGCCGGAAAGACACTGCGAACGACTCTGCCGGTCCCGTATCGGCCTCTTTAGTCACCTTAGAACTCATCAATCTAGGTGACATCCTTAATAACTCACATCATTGTATCAAGCTGGATGATCGTCATACTCGATTCCGAGTGACAGCAAAGTAGTAAGTACACTTCAGTGTACCGCCGTCAGCACTTTACCGTGTACCGCTCACCAAATGTCCAAATGTAAACGGTCTTTAGGTTTCATTTTACTTTATCCATTAACATTCAACCAATCAGAATTATTTGTCTCCTCTTCTCTCATCCTATTCGTTAACCATTCAACCAATCAGAATTATTTGTCTCCTCTTCTCTCACCCTATTCGTTAACCATTCTATACGTGTACCTGTATCTGTACCTGCAAGGTCTGCCAGTATTTTTAATTCCCACTTAACAAAATGACATTACATGAAATAACGCTATTGAAACTGTGACTGAACACACACACACACACACACACACACACACACACACACACACACACACACACACACACACGACTAAGCAACATATAACTATACCCTCAATATAAACACTTACAGTGTATACCAGACAGCTTGTATACCCGTCGTTCACAAAGGAGTGAATCATACAATGTAACTATGTATTGAAATTTGGGCAAATAAGTAATTTTGCAATTTGGATTTTTTTTGCTACTGAAATATATATATATATATATATATATATATATATATATATATATATATATATATATATATATATATATATATATATATATATATATATATATATATATATATATATATATATATATATATTTCTATTATCCACTGAGAATTTAAATATAACTTTATTTATTCATCTTACTTGATTCGTATATACAGTAGGCCTATTTATTTGTAATATGGTAACACTGCTACGGTAATCCACGCCTCCGTCTCATTAGTTTCACAACACACGGGCCAGATTAGGGGAGTTTTGGGGTATCAATGGGGGCATGAGGAATTCCGGTCTGAATTTAGGGATACTGTTTTCCCCTGAACTAAAACTGTACTCCAAATTACATATGCACGTACTTCTTCATAACATTCCCCAAAAATATTTTTTTTTGTAATAATCGGTAAATAAACAACAATATCTTGACCAAGCCATGATAAGTACACGAACAGATCCTGGACGAGTGAACGTTTCAGACGGGGGCTCATCACTGGCTGAGTCAAGGTGTTAAGACTTAAGAATATTGGCCAGTGACTCGGTGGGAGCCAAGACGTGAGGCTGTGTGTAACAGAGTCCCACCTCACGAGGCAGAACAACCAACGACCTCCAGAAATTAACAGTTGACCTGTGTCCCTAACAGTGGCGGCCCCTTGTACCCCGACATTTATCTCACTGTGTATTATCATAATGTGTTGTTATAACTACACTTAGCTTCACTGTTCAACTTGTCGACAGTCACGATTGGGATAATCGTGTGAATTTGTTGTTTGTTTTAATCGTTTTATATATCTTTTGTTTGTCCAAACACTGTTATTTATTTTCTATAGATTGTTGTGATGTTAGTTGCTTGGATAACAGCCTTGGTGTTACTATATATATATATATGCTGAGAACCACCCCTGAAGATGTGAATTACACGAAAGCGCTTGGGAACTTCGTGTTTCCTTGTGGTTATCAGCATATACTTGGATAACGCGCACCTACAGTGATTTACTTGCATATATATATATATATATATATATATATATATATATATATATATATAAGGTGTGTGTGTGTGATATAACATAACGTAACAGAAAGTCTCACATTTCTTCCACCAACATTTTCTGTCATGAAAAAGAATAAACATATTTACCAGAAGTGGCGGACAACACGAC
>NW_024714170.1:147500-175000 GCF_018991925.1 Homarus americanus | reverse complement strand
ATGAATTAATAAATAATAATAGATAAAATAATTTGATAAATACTTTATAATTGAATGAAAAATCCAATATAATAAAGTAATTTAATAAAACATAAACGAAAAATAATATGAATAAAACTTATAGTATGTAAAATATAGTCTATTAAAATATACATATATGAAAAAGCTATCGAGTTGGTAGAATGGAAAGTTTAATTAATAAGTGAAATGAACATCAAAACACGGACAAAAATGAATAAATCAACAAACACCAATATGCATGAGTAATAAATAAATATATACAGATAGGATTATTACAACAAATATGTACTGTACAGTATATAAAAATTACAAATGTGTATAAGTTTATATATATATATATATATATATATATATATATATATATATATATATATATATATATATATATATATATATATATATATTAACAAAACTCAACAGTTAGCACGTCACACCTAACTTAACCTAACTTAACCTAACCCAAACTACACCAAACTTAATCTATCTAACTTACCCTGACCAAACGGAACGCAATCAACCCCAACACCAACCAAACCACAACAGATCTCCCTCGTGTGAGAGTCGGTCCTCCTGGGTGGTGGTGTAGGACTGGACCAGCCACTATAGAAGCGTCTTTTAGTTCAGCTGCCGGTAATATCAGCGGCCCCGAGCATTAATTATTAGTCAGCCTCGCGGCACCTGAGTCACCCACTTGTGAAATACTCCTGTGCTGCACCAATTATTTAGCTCTCTGGTGATAGTGATGATAGTGATGGTGGTGGTGACGGTGGTGGTTAGTAGTAGTGATAATGATGGTGATGGTGGTGGCGGCGGCTTTGGTGGTTATGTTGGTGGAAATGGTGACGGTGGTATTGGTGATAGTGACGGTGGTGATGGTGGTGGTAGCGGCCGGTTGTGGTCAAGTTAAATAAATAAAACAGCTGCGTATACCCAAATTCGATCACCCTTGTTATTTAAGAGCGACCTGTGACCTTTGACCTCTCCGGACATGTCTGTAGGAGGCGGTGTCGTCTACTATTGCTTTTGTTTTTTTTATTTTTTAAATCGATTCATTTAAACTCGCGAAAACTGGTTATGTTGACGGGTTAACACACACACACACACACACACACACACACACACACACACACACACACAAGAGATGGAGAAAAGAAGGAGTCGGGGATAAGGGAAAGGGAAGAAGGAGAAAGTGGAGGACGAGAGTGAGGAGAGGAAGTGAAAGGAGGAGAGGGGGGAAAAGTGAGGGCGGAGGAAGAGAAAAGAGGGCGGAGGGAAGAAAGAGAGGGGCTGAGGGGAAGAGAGAGAGAAAGAGAGGGATGGAGAGGGAGAGAGAGAGGTCTGTAGAGATCACTTACAGACCGACACACTTACTGCTGGAAATTGGAAAATCGGCCCCGCGTCTTGTCTTGATATCTTACGCTAAAGGCCTGGGTATTGCGCCCCTCCGAGACCCCTTGTTGTTAATATAGCGATCTGTTTATTATTTATGCTGTCTGTGTCTCCTACAGTCGTTTCATTTCTCGATTTTTGTTCGAGTTGTGGAGTGGAGTAGGAGGAGGAGGAGGAGGAAGGAGGAGGAAGGAGAAGGAAGGAGGAGGAGGAGGAAGAGGAGATGAGAGTCGAAAGTATCAGGTGTGGGCGTCAGAGATATAAACACCTACACACAACCTCTCTCTCTCTCTCTCTCTCTCTCTCTCTCTCTCTCTCTCTCTCTTACATGCACTTGCCCACTTTCCCTCTGCAGAAAAATAATTTGTGATAACAGAGGGAGTCAGAAAAAAAAGAAATGTCAACAAATGACTCGCTGGCACCTGCTCCCTAACACCAAACAATTGATTCGTCGATTTTCTCTTTTTTTTTTTCGGATACAAAAATAAACCTCGACTTAATGTGAGTTTTAAAGGGGGTGGAATAACTTTTGGGGGAGGCTTTTTTTTTTTTTAGAGAGAGAAGTAGGTTAAATTTTTTTTGGGATTTTTTTTTTTTATATGCTTACAAAAAACGCAGAATAATATTAATAGCAAGTAATAATAATAATAATAATAATAATAATAATAATAATAATAATTAGTAGTCGTAGTATTTCTAGCATCAAACTGCACTCGAGTCAGGTAGTTACTCACGTCATCGGGTATCGAATTCAAAACAATGACCTGGACATTTTGACCTTAAAAGCATAATAGGTCAAGAGGTTAACACACTGAATAATCCATATACCAAGTATGATCACTGTACCTCCCTCCACTTTCAAGTAATGCAGTGAATATACATACATACATACATACATACATACATACATACATACATATATATCCCGGAACATACATACATACATACATACACATATATCCCGGAACATACATACATACATACATACATACATACATACATACATACATACATACATACATATATATCCCGGAACATACAAACATACATACATACACACGCAGTGAAGTTACAGAAGGCATTGATCGCCTACTTGACTATCAGGATGACTAATAATGGCAGTAAACAATGAGTCTCTCCTAGCAAACAAGGGTAAACAAAACATCATTCTACCTAAGCTAAACAAACAAACAAGGGTAAACAAAACATCATTCTACCTAAGCTAAACAAACAAACAAGGGGAAACAATACATCTTATATTTAACCAAAACAAAACACCTTAAGTAAACAAGAAAACCTCAATTGTCTGTAAACAACGTGTCATTATTTTAAAACAAAAAAAACAACAGTCTCACTCACTACACAAACACCACTATCTCCTGGCCAAACATGGGCACACTATCTCCCTGTGCAAACATGGAAGCACCACTATCTCCTGGCCAAGCATGCGACACCACTATCTCTGGCCAAACATGGAAGCAGCACTATCTCCTGTGGCCAAACATGGAAGCACCACTATCTCCTGTGCTGGAGGCACCACTATCTCCTGGCCAAACATGGAGGCACCACTATCTCCTCACCAAACATGGAGGCACCACTATCTCCTGGCCAAACATGGAGGCACCACTATCTCCTGGCCAAACATGGAGGCACCACTATCTCCTGGCCAAACATGGAGGCAACACTATCTCCTGGCCAAACATGGAGGCACCACTATCTCCTCACCAAACATGGAGGCACCACTATCTCCTCACCAAACATGGAGGCACCACTATCTCCTGGCTAAACATGGAGGCACCACTATCTCCTGGCTAAACATGGAGGCACCACTATCTCCTGGCCAAACATGGAGGCACCACTATCTCCTGGCCAAACATGGAGGCACCACTGTCTCCTGGGGCGCACGCAGTATATCATAACAGACGGGAGGACCTTAATGAAAAGCACATAAACAAGCAGTCAGGTCCATCAAGCGGCGGCCCTCTGTACCTGACGGCTGTTGACACTCGTGACATGTGAGGTGTTGCATCCGTCCATCCGTCTGTCTGTCTGTCTGTCAGTCTGTCCGAGCGTCCGTCCGGTCTTGACATAGCTATCAGCAGTGAGGTTCTCTTTGTGTGTATATGAGCTGGAGAGAGAGAGAGAGAGAGAGAGAGAGAGAGAGAGAGAGAGAGAGAGAGAGAGAGAGAGAGAGAGAGAGAGAGAGAGAGAGAGAGAGAGAGAGAGAGAGAGAGAGAGAGAGAAAGAGAGAGAGAGAGAGAGATTTCCTCATCAGTAATTACTATATATCTCTTTATTGGTGTTTCTGCGACTCCTGCGTCCGCTACAACTCAGAGGTCACCCAACCATGATCCTCTCATACCCAGAGAACATCGCTCACACACACACATAACCTCTGATCTTAACATATCCTTTACTACATCTCAAGCACCGGAGACTCCACCTTACGGCAGCTGACCGGACAGACAGACTGAAGGCGCATGAATATAAAATGATCACCTGATGACTTGACCCCAGCTTATTTCACCTCAAGATTAAAAATACTCTAACGTTACCTGAGGACATATGTTGCATTGTGTTGTGTTGTGTTATGTTATATTATGCTAGGCTAGTCTAGGCTATATGATATGTTATGTTATGTTATGTTATGTATTGCAAGGGTAGGTTAGGTTACGTTTGGGTGCTTAATCTTCAGGTAAAATAAGCAAGAGTGACTAACTTTCAGGTGACCACAATATACCGTATATATATATTAACAACGACGGCCAGCCAATAATACTTGACCACAAAGTATTGTTATTATTTGTGCAGCTGTTACAGACGACCGATATTTGTCGTCATAAGAAACAACACTAAACAATGTCTTTGTTCCCTCAGATATACACAGGTAAACGTTACAAACTATGAGCCAGTGTCTACGTCTCTACACAACACTAGTATCATTACAGATTACTTTTGTCCGAACATAAGATTCTGTGGCATGCATAACATTCATAAATAACTGTAAAAATCTCTTTAATCGTAGAAAGATGAACACACACACACACACACACACACACGTCTGGCTGTCGCCTTCGTGATTTCACTAAAGCGTTCTGACTAGTCGATACAATATAATCATAAACAAAACTATTGACCTCGGGCTTCGGAGAAGTCTCATACCATGGCTTACAGACTTCCTCAGTGACCGACGCCAAGCTGTACGCTTCCGAGGGGCTGTCTCCACCTTTCAGTCACTCACCTGTGGCGTCCCCAAGGCACCAAGATGGGACCACTCTGCTTCCTTATGCTCATCAATGATGCCCTAAGAGAAGCCCCTGCTCGCTGGAAATATGTCGACGACTCCACCATTGGGATCAGCGTCAACAATTCCGCTCCCAACTATACCGCCCTTCAGGATTTATTGAACAGTCTCCAAAACTGGGCCACCAACAACCATGTCACCATCAACCATACCAAGACAATGGTTATGCACATCAACCTCTCCTCCGACATTGTCCCACCTCCTTCCATTACCCTAGGTCCGAACACACTCCAGGTTGTAGATTCCACGAAGCTCCTCGGCGTCACCATAGACAACCAACTAAATTGGAAACCACACGTCAATTAGGACATCAAATCCTCCAGTTTCCGTCTCCACACTCTCCATGAGCTTCAGTCCTCAGGTTCCTGCACCCAGAGCTCCTCAGTGTTTACACAACATTCATACTTACAGCTCACCCTATGCCTCCCCCACCTGGTCTTCCTCCCTAAATGCCACACAACATAAACACCTAGAAAAAGTGCAAAAGAGGGCATGCAAGATTATTCTCTCCCCTTCCTACTCCACATATCAAGAAGCGCTCAACACACTGACCCTTTCGACTCTCACTGACCATCACCACGACCTCATCTGCAAATTTGGTAAGAAGCTTCTACACCATCCTCGACACCGACTCCTACTACCACCCGAGAATTGTTGTTCGACACCACAACCACATCCAGCCCATACGTGCACAGACAGTCTAACTATAAAGACAGCCCAGTCCAACCATTGTAAAAATTATCAGCGCATATAATAAATCAGTGTATTCACTCCCGAAAATGCTTACTGCTCCCTACACTGTCACTATGTTGAAATGAACTGTATTTTGAGCTGATCCCCATCTCAGTTACTATATGTCTTATTTGTGTCACTTATGTCACTTGTATATTATTTGTAATTCGTAACCCATTCCCCAAATATGTAACTGTATATTTTCAGCCTTCTGGCTGCCAAGCTCTTTCAATAAACCGTTAATTATTATTATTATTATTATTATACACACATATACACACACACACACAAGAGACAACTAAACTCTGGGGATCATAAATAATTATTAAGACAATGTTCACTCCGTTATACACATATCTCTCATGTCACCACTTGGTCTACTGTACACGGGAAGGGAGACCCAACCTTCAACACGACATACGAGACGAACTGTAGAGCCAGACGGGAGCGATGGGAACAAGACACCTCGATCACCTACAGAGCCTTCAATCACCTATGAGCCTTCAATCACCTATAGAGCCTTAGGTATGACGCTCCACAAACAAAATATGGCGGCGGAACTCCTCAAAGACATTTAAAATCCAGAACAAGAAGTAAAAACAACGACGAATCCTACAAAGCCACCAGATACTGTAAACAAGTTATGGGTATAAATTTGTTAAGTCGTCCTAAAGAAAGTATAAAGTGAAAGTACATCACGTAGAGATTAAGAGAGATTTGTCGAACACAGTATATCAACAGAGACAGTGAGAGCATGAGGAGAACTGGGCTTTAAGAATGTCCCCTGGTGAAGACGGTCAGGAGGAATCAGGAACACACACACACACACACACAGATACACCAGGAGGGAGGGAGGAAGGGAGTGTATACCCCGTCTCCTCTGCCGCTGCCGCCCTCACAGGAACACCAGCAACCAATTATTGAAGGAAGTTAATTAAATTTTGACAAGAGCAAGAACGAACCACTGATAGGGCTTTGACTACGGCAGTGGGAGGGAGGGAGGAAGGGAGGGAGTCGAAGTAGGAGGAAGGAGAGGGAGGGAGGGACGGTGGGAGTAGGGAGTAGAAGTGGGAGGAAGGAAAAGGAAAGGGAGAGAAAAGATTATATAACACAAAAACTAAAATACCTACAGCAATAAAAACTATAATATAACAGAGACTAATGAACTGATCCACAAAAACCTACTCATGACTGAAATAAAAACCAAACTTACAAAAAAAAAATCATTCTTCCCAACAAAAAATCCCAAACCTGTAAAAACCCAGCAGTCTTACTTGTAACAACACCATACTTACAAAAACAAACTTGAAACAACAAAAACACCTTTATTACGGGAAAAAACAAACAAAAACAAAACGAACTTATTAAAACACACATTAACCCGAATAAAAATCTTTACAGGTGACAAAACCCAAGCTAATTAACCTCACCGCCAGGTACACAACACAAACAAGTACGTCCCGGTGTCTGGCCACACAAGCCTCGAGCCTGGTTACCTGGCCACATATCCGACGTCACCTGGCTATGTATCCCTCATTCATCTGGCCATGTATCCCCCACTCACCTGGCCATGTGTCCACCACTAACCCGGCTATGAATCCCCTACTCTCCTGGTAATGTATCCATCACTCATCTCACCATGCATCCCCCACTCACCTGGCCACGCAACGCCGCTCACCTGGCCACGTATCCCCACTCACCTGGCCACGCATCCCCGCTCACCTGGTCACGCATCCCCCACTCACCTGGCCACGTATCCCCACTCACCTGGCCCCGCATCCCCCACTCACCTGGCCACGATCCCCGCTCACCTGGCCATGTATCCCCCCCACTCACCTGAGCTCATGTCTGCTTTGTGAACGTACTAATTTGTTCTTTGATCTCGCTATGCTGGTAATTGGTCGGTCTAGTGTGTCGATATACGGGTATATATATGTAAGTGTGTGTGTGTGTGTGTGTGTGTGTGTGTGTGTGTGTGTGTGTGTGTGTGTGTAAGATCATCACGCCTCATTTTCCGTATTTCCTGTACTTGGTATCAACTTTCCATTGCGTTTCAGTTTCAAAATATTTCCTGAATTAAAAAAAAATAAAATGAAAATACAATTTTCAACTTTTAATAAAACACATTCCGACTCATCACATTTCGTATACTATAAATTATTTCTTAAAAACTAAAAATAAAAAAAGAACCAAAAAATGGCTTAACATGTATGCATAAATATTTGCATTTCGTGTATATCAAAACATTCTGTGTAAACTCAGAGGGAACGTAATCAGAGACTAAGCTTTTGACTGCGTTATGCCAGACTTGAAAAAAATCTTTAAACTTTCATAGAAAATAAATAAATAAAATCACCCCCCCCCCAAAAAAAAAATATATATATTACTTAAATTATTTACATTATCAATATTCTTATGTACATTGGTCGTCTCAGTCACTCACTTACTCAAACAACCTGGGTTAAGCAAACAAACAAATAACTCACTCTCTTTTCCCCCTCAAACAAGAGATAACACATTCTTCTCTCACACAAACAACACAAGACTCTCAGTAAACAAGCATCACACTCTTCCTCACACTCAAACAAGGCTTACGATAAACAAATAACACTACCCTTTTATCTCACATTCACCTCTGACACTTTCTCTCACTTCTGACACTTTACCCCACACTTTTGACACTTTACCCCACACTTCTGACACTTTACCCCACACTTCTGACACTTTACCTCACACTTCTGACACTTTACCCCACACTTCTGACACTTTACCCCACACTTTTGACACTCTCACGACTGACAATACCTCACGTCACACTCCTCCTCATGACCTAAAAACAATGAAAATTTTCAGCACAAACAAACCAGTTAACTTCTTACACTCAAACAAGACCCTCTCAGTAACCAAGTCCAAAGTCCCTCAAGTTCCTCCCTTAGTAACCAAGTTCAAAGTCCATCCTTCACTAGCCAAGATCCACCCACTCCTTCCCTCACTAGAAAAGCCCCCCCCCCCTTCTCTAAACAAGTCCCTCCCTCTTCTCTCTCCTAAGACTCAAGCAAGCAACAAGTTGTCAATAAACAGGGAAGCTAAAGCACCCGGCAAGCAGGAGCTTTTACGGGCGTCTCCAAAGCAATACGTCCGTCAGACCCCTGGACGACCTTCCTAAGTGAAATTCCTTGACGCAGTGGTTAGGACTCCCAGCCCGACCCAATAGTCTTTCTTACACATTAATGTTTCTTTCTTCCTTCTCGCCCCTCTGTATCTTGTGGTGATTGGCGGTGGGAGTTCCAGTCGCAATTTCACTGGAGATTCGAGGTCTAATCCTAATCTAATGGGGGGCACAATCTCAATTAATCCTACAGTCTTATTATTAATGGTTAGGTTAGGTTGGATCAGGTCAGGTCAGGTCACTTTAAAGAACATTTCGAAAGTATGATAGAGAAAGTGCTTTACTATAAAGATGTACCTCAATGGGAGTGCCTCCAAAAGCACTCAACTCAGCAAGGAAGGAAAGTGCCACAACAAAAGTGGTTCCCAAAACACTTTAGTCACACAAGAAAAAGGATCCAAAGGAGATAAGTTCCTCTCCCGGTCTGGTCCTTCAGCGTGCAGTGCGGGGGTAAACAGACAGACAGACGGACAGACACCCCCCCCGGCAGCCATCACTCAGGCAAAGCGCGTTGTTTGTTTGTTTGTTTGTTGTATGTCAGTTGAGGTGGTGAGGAGTGGGCGGCCTCTCTTGTTTACATAGTGCTCTCTCTCACTCTCTCTCTCGCGCGCCATCACACGCCTTCACTGCCCGGAGACTCAATCCGCCCACAACCGCTCTGTACCCGCCCATAACCGCTTTGTATCTGCTCACAACCGCTCTGTACCCGCCCACGACCACTCTGCACCCGCCCACGACCGCTCTGTATCCGCCCATGACCGCTCTGTACCCGCCCACCATCACTCTCAACCCGCCTACATTCGCTCTGTACCCGCCCACGACCGCACTGTATCTGCCCACTACAGCTCTGTACCCGCCCTTAACCGCTCTGTACCCGCTCATGACCGCTCTGTACCCGCCCATGACCTCTCTCTACCCGTCTACAATCGTTCTGTACTCACCCACGACAGCTCTGTACCCGCCCATAACCGCTCTGTACCCGCTCATGATAGCTCTGTACCCGCCCATGATCGCTCTGTACCCGCTTATAACCGCTCTCTACCCAAATCAAAATCCGTTCTGAATCGTGTGAAAACCGTTTTATATTGATCTACAACAGCCGCTCTACAACCAACCATACTAAACTGATCAAAACCCATTCAATACCGCACCCAAACTTCCTTAAATCGACTTAAAAACCTGTTCGAAACCGCTCTAAAAACCGTTCTCTACTAACCCTCCCTCCCAAGAAACCAACCAAAACAAAATCGCATCATGACACCACACACAACAACAAACCGATGTAAACCTCCCTTAGTTTTCTTATTTCAATCTGTCTGAGGATATTTTAACACCATGTAAACTGCCATGCTCCCCCCCCCCCGCCCTTCCCGCCCCTCCCAGCCCCGCCCCTCACGTAGTTTTATTCTATGGAGGGGTGGGGGGTGGAGGCTGTGACCCATCTACACAGTAAGGTAATCCTATGTAAAGTTTTCATTGGTGTATATAAACAATATTAAGGTCTGTGTGTGATTGAATATCTATTGTATAAAGTATTTGAAAACTAATTTTTTATACTTGAGAAATAGTATAATATTGTCACATTTTCTCTATTCAGATTTTACCTCCTCTCACACCCCCCCCAAAAAATATAGCAATATTTCTCCTTACTTCCCCTCACTTCATCTATCCTTCTCTCTCATCCTTATATATTTCCTCCTCTCATCTCATTCTACTTGTCTACCTCCCACACACACACGTCCCTTCCACCTACCCTTTCTTCTTCCCTACCTCTGCTCACTCTACCTACGCTATTTTTTTTTCCTTTTTCTTCATTCACTTTAATTCACTCTAACTCCCCTCCCTTCACTCCATCTCCTCTCCCCCCCCTCCATCTCCCCTCCATCTCTCCTCCTCTACTTACCACCCCCGCTCCCTCCCCACCTTCCTCCCCTTCACTCTGAGGAACAGATGAAGAGAGCGAGAGAGGAACGAGGAGGGGTAGGAGAGGGAAAGGAAGATATGGAACAGATGGAGAGGGAAAAGAGAAAGAGAGGGATGAGAAGAGGGCAGTGAGAGGAATTGATACAAAAGACAGAGAAAGGGAAGGAGGGACGTGGGGAAGGGATAGGAGAAAGAGGAGAGGAGGAAGATAAGAAGAGGAAAGGTGGAAAGGGTGGATAGAGGGATGGGAAACAGGAAAGGAGAATCAGAGAGACAGAGAAGAGAGAGATATTCAAGAGAGAAAGAGAGAAGGTGTAAAAGGGAAAAGAGATAAAGCGAGCAAAGAAAGTGAAAAAATAAAGAAAGGGAAGAAGGAAAAGAGACAAAGAAAGAGAAAGGATAAAAAGGGAAAGGAAAGGCATGTGAGAAAGAGATGAAAAGACATATGAATAAGAGAGAAAGGGAGTGAATAGAGAGCGAAAGAGAGAGACGGGAGAGAGATAAGGGAGAGAGAGAGAGATATACCAAACCTGTCTCGTAGATGACCACGACGGCTGGGGGCCTCTGTCAACACTCACCTGTGGGAGGTAAACACACTGTTATTACCCGCATATAACACCTGTATTGTTATTAACCTACGCACACACACACACACACACACACACACACACATCAATGAAACTTTAATCCATTTGCCTCCACCAATAATAATAATAATAATAATAATAATAATAATAATAATAATAATAATAATAATAATAATAATAATAAGGGCGCAATACATAGACTAATTAAAAAAAACGCCCAAAATAAAACAGGTATAAGCAAGGTAAGGACGAGGGAGGGAAGGAGGGAGGAAGGGAGGGAGGAAGGAAGAAAACGGATGGAGGGAGGGAGGACTAGAGGAGAAAGGAAGGAAGGTGGGAGGGAGGACTAGAGAAGAAAGAAGGGAGGGAAGGAGGGAGGGAGGGAGGAGAGAAGAAAGGAGGGAGGGAGGAAGACATTAGCAGTAGGGGGCGACAGAAGATAACAAGTTCCTGGAGAAAATGTTAACACTGATAAAGACTTTAAACACCTGAGCTTAAAACCTCTTATCTCTTTAACCCCCCTTCCCCTTACTACCCCTCCCCTCTCCCCTTAGTACCTCCCTTTCCTCCTCCCCCCACTACCCCCCCTTCATCCACCTTACTACCCCTTACCCCTTCCCCCTTACTACCTCCCTTTCCTCTTTCCTGTCCCATCCCCCCTTACTACCTCCTCCTCTTTTCCTCCCTTTATTACCCCCTCTTTCCCTTACTACCTCCTCTCCTCCTCCCCCTTACTACCTCCTTTTTCTTGCATTACTTCCTTTCCCCAACCCTCCCATCCTACCCCTTCTCTTCCTTCTTCCTTTTCTTTAACCATTCCACTTGTAAGTCTTTCCTCGTTCCATTTTCTTCCTCTTCTTTCTCCCTCTATCATCACCTCCCTTCCTTATTACCCTATTCATTTCCCCTCCTATTCTTCCTCTTCACTTTAATACTTATCTCTCTCTCTCTCTCTCTCTCTCTCTCTCTCTCCTAAAACTTCTTCTCCACTTGCCTCTCATTCTCTCTCCTTGAAATTCCGTCTCCTTTCCTATTTTTTCCCTCCCTTCCCATCTGGCCATCACTAGTTTATTACTTCCATGCTACTTCTTGTTTCTTCATTCCAGCTTCTTCCCCTCTTCCATGTCTTTCATTTCCCTTCACAGCATCTTCTTCTTCTTCTTCTGCTCCTCCTTCTACTCTTCGGATTGTTTTTGTTTAGAATTCATTATTATTATTATTATTATTATTATTATTATTATTATTATTAGTAGTAGTAGTAGTAGTAGTAGTAGTAGTATGTAAAGTTATGTCACAGCCTGGATGAGATGTCGACTGTCTTCTCTCCTTCGTCGGCTGCCGCCTGAACAGCTTTCACCCGTCACAACACAAAACAAAACCCCAAACAAAAAAAAAAAAAAAAACCAAAAAAGTAGTAGTAGTAGTAGTAGTAGTAATTTCCTTCATTCATTCATTAAGTTTCTATCTATATTTCTTCATATTCTGTTCTTATCATCTTTCATCGTTTCAACGTTATTATACTTTTCCTCTTCCTCCTCCTCCTCCAGCCCCCATACTGTGAACACCATGACCACTATACCACTATAAGACCCTTTTATAACGAACCTCTAATATGTAATTTATGTATCAGAAACAAATTAATATATTCTTTTTTTAGTGGGGGTAGGTGGGGGTGGGGTGGAGGGGGTGTGGGGTGAGTGGGGGTTGTGGGGTGGGGGGTTGTGGGGTGGGGGAGGTTGGGTTGTGGGGTGGGGGAGGTTGGGGTATATACCTGTCTTAAGAGAAATGGTTTACCTTCGATCTGATGCCATTTTTAAGGTACAGATAAGAGCATATTGGTAATAAGCCATAAATAATGTTAAGCCGTTAGTGGTGTCAGATCATGGCAATGCGTGTCTCTCTCTCTCTCTCTCTCTCTCTCTCTCTCTCTCTCTCTCTCTCTTTCTTTGTTCCTTGCCTTCCTTAAACTCCTCGTCCTTCTCTTCCTCCTCAATCTCCTTCCTAACCCACAACTTATCCAACTCTCTTTAACCCCCCTACCCCTCCTCCTTCCTCCTACCCCTCCTCCTTCCTCCTTCCCAAACTCCTTCCTATTTCACAACTTATCGCGTCCTCTCTCTCCTCCTTATCCCTCTTCTCCTCCCTACTTTAGCTATCTCCCCACTTCCATCATCATCTTCCTGATCTCCCTACTTCCCTAATCGTATTTTCCCCCACCTCCCTTAACCTCCTCCTTACCTTCCTCCTTCCTACCTCCCTCAAATACCTCCCCCACCATCCCAAAGCCAGTCTGAAATCACACACACACACACACACACACACACACACACACACACACACACACACACACACTGTACCTCCGTCATAAATCAGTCGTGTTCCGCCAAGATTACACGAATATTAACAATGATAAATCTCTCTCAAAGACCCGCCACAACAATGACCTACACAACACATCTCTCGGTGATTCATGAAACAATATTTCTGAAGAGAGAGAAGAAGTAAGGAATTAATGGAAATATTACTGTACACACAACATGACGCTGACATGATGCTTTTATTACGGAACACGGTACGGAACACGGTACGGAACACGGTACGGAACACGGTAAATGGGACAATGAAAAGCGAATTTATAAGGAACAGGAACATTAAGTTATTATTTACATTACGAAGCACTTGTAAATATATACGTAAATATAGTTATACTGAAATGGGATAATCTACAGGAAAGAAAATGAGATAATTTATCGTTTTTCATATGTCTTATCGATTGTTTTTACTATTAATAACTCAACACAACACCCGCCTTTACTGAACTATTTGATAATGTTGTTGTTTGTGTTTTTCACGTGAGGGATATTTTTGTAAGTCAATATCCGACCATCACTCACTCACTCTTGTTCTTCCCACAGTCATGACGTAAACATCACCTGTTATATGTGTGTGTGTGTGTATGTGTGTGTGTGTGTGTGTGTGTGTGTTTTTGTCTGCGGCTTTTCGATGTTCTTCCGGGAAAATATGATAGTTTTTTTTTCTCTGTCTGTTGTTGGAGATATGAACGAGGCTGATGACTTAAAGCAGCGTTGACAATGATGTGATAAAAAGGGTTGTGAATTGATGAGTATATGACAATGACTGACTGTGTGTGTGTGTGTGTGTGTGTGTGTGTGTGTGTGTGTGTGTGTGTGTGTGTGTGTGTGTGTGTGTGTCATTCTCCTACACTTATCTCGCATCATTCTCCTCTTGATCATTCCTCAGGTTCACATAGAAAGTCTTCCTTGTACCTGCAGGTGTAAGGGAGCGTCTATCCTTCACACTTAAGACAAATAAAAGAACGTTCACCATGACATAATCACACAGAGACAATGTTAACCTAACCTAACCTAACCTAACCTAACCTAACCTAACCTAACCTGACCTGACCTAACCTAACCTAACCTAACCTGACCTGACCTAACCTAACCTGACCTGACCTAACCTAACCTGACCTAGCCCCCAGAACCCTAAATTCTCTCATTGGTTGTGAAATTTACCTGTAATTTTACCTGACATGATTTATATTGTTGAGGACTGTCCGGCCATTTCATCATATATAAAATTTTTCTTTTATTTTTATTTTTTATTTTTATTATTTTTTTTTTTAACTTTAATATTTTAATTCTGGTGTTGGTGGTCGAGGTGATTATTTATGGATACTTCCGGTCGGAGGTCAGTTTCCTTGTTGTCTGTCCGTCTGTTTGTCTCATTCTGGTTCTGTCCTGTCCTATACATTCTGGTCCTATCCGTCCATCCGTCCGTCACACACTAGTCCTATCCGTTCGTCCGTCCGTCACACACTAGTCCTATCCGTCCATCCGTCAAATCACCACACTAGACCTATCACAATAAAATCCGTCCGTTACACACTAGTCCTATCCGTCCATCCGTCCGTCACACACTAGACCTATCTGTCCCTAAAATCCGTCCGTTACACACTAGTCCTATCCGTCCATCCGTCCGTCACACACTAGTCCTATCACGTCCGTCCATCCGTCACACTAGACCTATCCGTCACACACTAGTCCTATCCGTCCGTCCGTCACACACTAGTCCTATCCGTCCGTCCGTCACACCCAGCCCCCACCCCAGCATTCCTACCCCCCAAATTCACCATGTTTACTCCTCATTACTGGGCGTGACGTCACCTCGCCCTTCTCAAATAAACAACTCGTAAAGTCATCACACAGCCCGCGATGTAAGTTTATATCCTGTGAGTTTTAAGACGCTGGAGAGAGACGGATCCTGGCAGTAAACAGACGCCATACATAGCAAATGGACGCCGCAGAGAGCTCGGGAGACTGTCAGATATACTCAACAGACAGCCAAAAGACGCCAAAGATAGTTTGTGTTAGCCAATACATAGCAGATAGCCAAAATATGCTCCAGATATCTCATGACAACCAAACAGTACAGAAGTCATTGACAGTCTGTGTGAGCTAGCCGACAGCCCATGGAAACCACTACAGACAGTCTACAGCCTATGGAAATCATAATAGAGAGCCTATGGAAACCACAGCAGACAGCCTATGGTTGCAACAGCAGAGAGCAGAAGCAGGACGGCCAGCAGACAGCAGCAGCAGGGTGGCCACCAGCAAGAGAAACGGGATATCACTGGACATCCAATTCCCCCCCCCCCTCCCCTTCACCCCCTGCTGCTCAAACACACTACCCCAGAGACCATATTTGCTCAAGGGACCCTGAGCCTCCGACCATGGCCTAGCCCGCCCCTCTCCACGGCTCATGGCCCTCCTCTAAGGTCTCACAAGAAGCCCTTGTGGTCGTAGTCTGTGGTGTTTACGCAATGGTCGTATTAGTGGTCCTGTGAAGAACACCCCTACATCCGGATGGTGATTCAGGTGTTGAGCAGGTGTGATAATTACCCAACAGGCCACAGTGGGTTATTTATGGTGCCAGTAGTGCCTAGTCATATCGTTGGTACTGGAGGTGCCATGTATACAACCCTCCCCCCAATTCTGTGGTATTAACTTCATGGCGCCCACGTTAAGACAACAAGAACCACGCCCACGTTAAGATCCATGTTCACGTACGATAACAACCACGCCCCTCCGTAAGGCAAACATCTACGCCTACTCACGCTCCCAAAAGACCAAGGAAATAACACCCACACCCATCCACGCCCCCACATAAGACAACAACACCCACGCCCACGTTCAATGACGCCCACCACCCCCATCAACGCTCATTTCTTCAAAAGTTATGAAAAAAGTTTTGCTCGAGAGAAAGAGTTTCACAACTGATACTGAACTTCACCAACACTCACTGCAAGAAACTTAACCCAGCTACAGTTATTAGGTCACGTAGGAGGTAGTCAGGGCTAGGGTCAAACAGCGTCATTAGTCATACGGAAGGTTAATAGGGGTGGGCAGGTTTGTTAATTTTTTAATCAGATTTATTTGATTTAAAAGGGATTTTTTCCCTTGTTGACTGACAGCTGTTCCCAGTCTTCTCCTCCTGTGGACTTGTTCATTGGTAACCAAGGAGCCGCCTGGGTACAGGAAAAACAGCAAAACTTGTCTTTCTTTATAAGTCTTTGAACACAGACACTGGTCATGGTGATGATGATGATTAATTAAACCAGAACTTGTTGTTAGTAGTGAGTGATGTAGCGACGGCTAAGAGACAATAGAATATGATTTTTATAAATATTAATTGTTTGTTGTATCCAAAATGTTGTGGTTTAGTTGGTTTTGCTTTGTTTTACTATTTACAACTGTGAAGTAAACCTAAAACAAGTTATCAGCGCCTTTAATACTTAACTACGGCTCCTACACGGTAGAAGAAGTACAGTACAATAATACATGTAAAGTAGCCAAGTGATGTTACTTATCTTAAACTGGTGTTGTTGTTTAAGTTACAAAACAAATAGTTACTTCTTTGGCTGATTAGTTTATAACAATATAGTGAAAAGCAAATGTTTAATTTTTACTTCCTTTCTTTTACATTTAGCAAGTAGCAAACAAACTGTGGTTTAAATCATTGATTTAAAAAAATCTTTTGATTTAAATCATGATTTGAATCAACTTGATTTAAATCAAACAGCCCTGGGTGTGGGTCAAGTACAGGTGAAAGGTTATGAGAGGGGTATAATATCAGGTAGAAAGAGATTACTTGGGTCAAAGGTCATTTAGACGCTTCAAAGATCACGTGAGAGGTCAAATCTGGGAGTTCAATGTTACGGATGTCAGCGTTGGGGATCAAATACGAGTGAACTTTAGGTCAAGCATGTGACAAGTGGTCATAATTTATGTCTGAGGTCGACTAGAAATATGAGCAGATGGTGACGCAAGTCGAGGAGTAACAACAACAATAACAACAATAATAACAATGATAATAACAAATAATATATATACCGGCTCTTACTGTACCATCAAAACCGTTTTATCGGAAATTATCATGTAAATAGATAAGAAATTACCATTGCAATAAATATATTTGCCAACTAGACATAATCCTGGCAGCTCTGTCCTCTTGTTCAACCTTAATACTGTACAGTGTACAACCTAAGTTGTACTGCTTCAACCATTATACTTATATTTTTCAATTCCACTGTAACTTATGTATAAACTTATAATATAAATAAAAAATAAATAAATAAATAAAATTAATAAAAATTGAAGTGATAACCGTGGTAACATTATGAGATGTTCTTATTACCACCATGCTATGTGTACTATTCCAGATGATACTAAATGTTACATAATACTTCCTTGAGATAAATGTACAGTATACATCAGGTGCCTACAGGAGAGCTCAGGTTCTCAACTGGCTCAACCATGTTAATATTGTTATTATTATCCACTCTGTATCTGTGTTTTTCTGGCTAAATAAACTGTTTCAATTCAATTCAACTAATAACAATACTGCTACTAATAATAATACCTCTGACAAACACACACATACACAGAACACACACACACACACACACACACACACACATATACATTACTGAGATAGAGGGCCAGACATAAACACGATGCCTTAAACCCTCAGCATCGACAAACACCAAGGTCGACCACCAAGGGAACATCCTGACACAGTTTCAACCACAGCGTACGGGCGGAGAAATAAGTTTAAAAAAAATAATAACACAAATTATATTACAGAAATACAGAGATAAACAGTTATGGTACCCTGATAGTAGAGCTGACTGTTGAGTTTAGACACACACAACACACACACACACACACACACACACACACACACACACACACACACACACCAAGGTCTTTAAGCTGCTGTTCTAAAGTTTACCACCTACCCTAAACAATGAACAACAATTAAAAAAAAGAGAGCAATTTATGTTTGATTTACGCCATAATTGTTCTTTGAAATGACTGAATCATATTTACTCTACTCTAGGTGATGTTTTTATGTTCACACCGTGTAGTCGAATGTTAGCTGACCGCATCTCCTGTTACTCTATGTTACGAGAGAAGAACAAATGAAAAAAAAAATGGAAAAATGAAATAGGAGAAAAAATAACAATACACAGGAACATTTTTTTTTGCTTTTTTCATATATATTTTCTATTCCATTTTGTTGATTTTCCTCTCTCTCTCTCTCTCTCTCTCTCTCTCTCTCTCTCTCTCTCTCTCTCTCTCTCTCTCCCTCACTTCCTATTGGCTGCTCTTTTGACCACTCTTAAAACAGCTCTCTCTCTCATACTGCCTTGTAATTGGCTGTGTCTGGGTGATTTAGTCTAACTCTCACCAACCTCCTTTCATTAACATGCAAATTTTAATGCATTCTTGTCTTGATTTTTGAATGGAAATCTAATTTTTTTTACACTTCATTATATATCGATTAAGTTTCTAGCCTGTGTTCCAACTTTTATACTAATATACCGTGGTCTTTCTTCATTATCATCATTGTCATTATCATCATCATTGTTGTCGTCATTAGCATCATTAAGAAAATCGACATCATCAATATTATCACCATCATTATAATCATCATCACCAATCAACATAGTCATCATCATCATCAATATCATCATCATCATCATCATCGTTATCATCATCAAATCACCACCATCACCATTATAATCATCGTCATCGCCAATCATCATAGTCGTCATTATCATCATCATCATCACTTATTCTGTGTCTTTTCTTGTCACGTGGAATTCAGTCAAGGATTCTTCTTCTTCTTTTTCACTGTGTATATCTTTGCTTATTCTCTATTCTACATTTTATTCTTATTTATGTCTCTCCTTCTCTTCTTCTTCCTCCTTCATCTTCCACTATCTACCTCCTCTTCCTCCTCCCGTTTCTGCCTGTCTCTTCTCTCTGCCTCTATCTTCCTACATTTCATCTCTCTTCCTAATATCCATCTCTTATTTCTCTTTATCTGCCCTTTCTCCTTCTCCCCTTACCCTCTCTGACTTCCTCACCTCCCCTCTTTATTCCCTATTCCCCTCTTCTCACTTAATTAATTTCCTTCATTTTCCCTTCCTCTATTTTATTCCTTCTCATTTCCTCTTGTCTACCCCATTCACCTTATTAGCCTCTTCCTTATTTCAGTGTCTTATTTTTCTTCTTCCTCCTCCTCCTCCTCCTCCTCTCCACAATTCCTCTTCTCTTCTCTTCCTCCCCTCTTTCTTATCTCACTTTCTTCCTTATCCTAACTTCTTTTCTCTCACACCTCACCCTTCTCTCATCCCTTTCTCCTTCTCTCCCCCTTTCCCTCATCTCTCCTCCCTTATATTCCTAATCTCCCTCCCTGTATCCCTAATCAACATCTGTATACGTCCAAATCCCTCCCAATAAATCCTCCTATTCCTCCCAAATCCTTCCTCCTCCTCCCTAATCGCCTCCTTCTCTTCACTAAACCCTATTAACATCCACTCCTTCTCCTACCTAATCACCCCCTTCTCCCCTATAATCCCTCGTAATACCCCTTCCTCCTCCCTAATCCCCTCCTTCTCCTCCCTAATCCCTCTTAACATCCACTCCTTCTCCTACCTAATCCCCCTCCCCCCACAGAGCAAGACTGGGGTTACTGGGTTAGGCTGGGCAGCAATATTACCCCGGGTAGCCAACATAAACAACATCAGCCTCAGGGATAAGCCCACCACCAGCCCCTAATTGGAAACACGGCAGCCCACACATACCTCCCCATCCCTCCCCTCCCCTTCCTAGCCCCACACCTCCCTCCACCCCCCACTCCTCCCTCACTAGCCCCCCCTTCCCTCCTCCCCTAACCCCCAGCCCCACCCTTCACCCCAAATGCCCCCTAAACCATAACGGAGTGTGGTAAAACTGGGGTAAACTATACATGGGGCATATGTAGGTAAACTGAGGTAAACTAATTATGAGGTACAGTGAAGGTAAACTCAGGTAAACTAAACGTTGGGGCGTATTTAGGTTAGTGGATGTAAACTAATTATGAGGTACAGTGAAGGTAAACTCAGGTAAACTAAATGTTGAAATATGCGGAAATAATTCGTATTATTGGTAAAGGTTTATTAATGCATACTAATCGTGGGTTGTATTTAAGTAAACCATTCTCTACTTGAAGGTAAACTAAATATAGGTTATAGTGAGGTAAACTAATGTGGTTTTATTGGTGAATATTAAAATGAACTAAGGTGAAGTGAGGAAAATTGGTATTAATTAGGGGCAACAGGTAAAATTTGGTGTAAATTAAGGTAAACGGAATAAGACTCATCCACTGAACGTAAGACTCATCCACTGAACGTAAGACTAATCCACTGAACGTAAGACTAATCCACTGAACGTAAGACTCATCCACTGAACGTAAGACTCATCCACTGAACGTAAAACTAATTCACTGAACGTAAGACTAATCCACTGAACGTAAGACTCATCCACTGAACGTAAGACTGATCAACTGAACGTAAAACTAATCCACTAAACGTATAACTAATCGAATGTACGTAAGACTCATCCACTGAACGTACGGCTCATCCACTGAACGTACGACGGATCAGCTAAGAGTGCAACTGATCCAGAGACCTCCTGTTGCTACAAGCTTTCCGGATCAGTAGATTATTATATCGTGAATTACTTCTGATCCGTTCAAGACATCCCACACTTATCCTCCACCTCCTCTCACTCCTTTATCTCCACTCTCCCTCCTCCTCCTAATTCCCCTCCTCATCCCCTCACTCCCTCCTCCTAATCCCCCTCCTCATCCCCTCACTCCCTCCTCTTTAATCACTCCCTCATCATCTCACTCCCTCCACCACCCTTCTCATTTCCTCACTTCCTTTTCCATCCCTCACCCTCATTCCCTCACCACTCCAACACCTCCCCCCCCTCCCTTCTTCCCTTTCTCCAACACACTCTCTCTTTCCTTTCTTCTCTCATCCTTCTCTCCCATTTCCTCCCACAAACTTCGTATCACACCCTTTCCCTCACCCCCCTTCTTTCCACGCCCGCTACTTCACCTTCTCCTCATTCCACCCCATCCTTACCCTCCTTCACCCCTACATCCCCCACCTTTTCCCTTACTCATCACCTTCATTCCTTTTCACCCCCTACTACCCCTACCTCTTCCTCACCCTACCTCTTTCTTCCCTACCTCTTCCCTCACCACCTCCTCACCTCTCACTATTTCTTTTATCGCAGAGTTATGAGAATCTCTTTTTTTTTCTACCAACTCCATAAACTTCCGATAAAACTCACGATGCACCTGATGGTTTGTGTGAGCGGGCGGCGTATGAGCTTCAGTACTCACCTTCCTCTCTATAACCTGACTTAGTTATTAATTTTAGGGATCTCCTGAAGATTCACTACCCCCCCCCCCTCCCAACCCTTTAGCATATTTCGTCTTGGATTAACCACACTAACGCTAACCAAACCTAATCCAATATTAATTTATCCTAACCTAACGTTAAACTTAAAATAATACTACATAACATTTATTCAACGCTAACCTAACCAAGTCAAAATTAATCTTAACCTAACCTAATTTAAACTAATCTAACCTAACCCACCAAGGTAGCATAAGGATGTTCACTCATTCGGTGAAATAATCTCTCTCTCTCATACCACCCTGCCTCCTGATCCACTAAACTATCACCACCAGCGGCCAGCAGCTGAGGATGCCACCCCTCGCCTCCCTGTCTCATCACCACGATTCTAGTCCTTCACACTCTCTCTAATAGTCCCCCCTCACACACCCGCCTCCCGTTTTTTATTACTCCCTCCGACATCCGCCTTCCGTTTTTTATTAGCGGGCGATGACGCATGCCTCACTCCCTCTCATCTTTATTATATAATAAAATATTGGTATTACCAGGATGTTTGGTTGTATGGCGAGGGAGAGTGAGTGAGGGAGAGTTAAGGTGTGGGAGAGAGAGTGGGTGAGAGTTAAGGTGTGGGAGAGAGAGTGGGTGAGAGTTAAGGTGTGGGAGAGAGAGTGGGTGAGAGTTAAGGTGTGGGAGAGAGTGGGTGAGAGTGAGAGTTGGAGTGTGGGGAGAAGTGGTGAGGATCAGAGTGTGGGGAGGAGAGTGGGGTAGGGGATGGGTGGGAGAGAGAGTGGGTGAGAGTTAAGGTGTGGGAGAGTGAGTGAGGGAGAGTTAAGGTGTGGGAGAGAGTGAGTGTGAGTAAGTGTAAGAGCCAAGGTGTGGTAGTGACAGTGAGTCAAGGTGCGGTATGTGAAGGTGGGTGTGAGAAACTGCAGGTGTGATTGAGTAAACAAAACGATAATAATCACTATTTATGGTTCACTTCTCAATGGTGGGATGCATCAAGGGGTAACACTGTCTCCTTCTCTATTATAACATGTACACTAAGAACCTCTATAGAACATCACCTAGGATCAAGGTGAGGAATTACAGGTATGGTGAGGTATTACAGGTATGGTGAGGTATTACAGGTATGGTGAGGTATTACAGGTATGGCGAGATATTACAGGTATGATGAGGCTTTACAGGTATGGCGAGATATTACAGGTATGGTGAGGTATTACAGGTATGGTGAGATATTACAGGTATGGTGAGATATTACAGGTATGGTGAGGTATTACAGGTATGGTGAGGTATTACAGGTATAGTGAGATATTACAGGTATGGTGAGGTGTTACAGGTATGGTGAGATATTACAGGTATGGTGAGGTATTACAGGTATGGTGAGATATTACAGGTATGGTGAGATATTACAGGTATGGTGAAGTATTACAGGTATGGTGAGGTATTACAGGTATGGAGGGTATTACAGGTATGGTGAGATATTACAGGTATGGCGGTATTACAGGTATGGTGAGTATTACAGGTATGGTGGTGTGCAGGTATGGTGAGGGTATTACGGGTATGGCGAGGGTATTACGGGTAATAATTGAGGTATTACAGGTATGGTGAGGTATTACAGGTATGGTGAGGTATTACAGGTATGGTGAGGTATTACAGGTATGGTGAGGTATTACAGGTATGGTGAGGTATTACAGGTATGGTGAGGTATTACAGGTATGGTGAGGTATTACAGGTATGGTGAGGTATTACAGGTATGGTGAGGTATTACAGGTATGGTGAGGTATTACAGGTATGGTGAGGTATTACAGGTATGGTGAGATATTACAGGTATGGTAGGGGTACAGGTATGGGTAGACCTTTGCAGGTATGGTGGGGTATTACAGTATGGTGAGGTATTTAGATGGTGAGAATATTACCAGGTATGGTGAGGGTATTACAGGTATGGTGAGGGTATTACAGATAATGGTGAGGTATTACAGGTATGGTGAGTGTGCAGGAATATGGTGTGGGTATGGTGAGATATTACGGGTATGGTGAGGTGTGCAGGTGTGGTCGGTGTTACGGGTATGGCGAGGGTATTACAGGTATGGTGGTACAGGTATGGTGAGGTGTACAGGGTATGGTGGTGTACAGGTGGCGAGATATTACAGGTATGGTGAGGTATTACAGGTATGGTGAGATATTACAGGTATGGTGAGATATTACAGGTATGGTGAAGTATTACAGGTATGGTGAGGTATTACAGGTATGGTGAGGAATTACAGGTATAGTGAGATATTACAGATATGGTGAGGTATTACAGGTATAGTGAGATATTACAGGTATGGTGGGGTATTACAGGTATGGTGAGGTATTAAAGGTATGGTGGGGTATTACAGGTATGGTGAGGTATTAAAGGTATGGTGAGGTATTACAGATATGGTGAGGTATTACAGGTATAGTGAGATATTACAGGTATGGTGAGGTATTACAGTTATGGTGAGATATTACAGGTATGGTGAGGTATTACAGATATGGTGAGATATTACAGGTATGGTGAGGTATTACAGATATGATAAACTAGGTAAATAAACTGTTATATTGATGGTCTTCATAAGTTCTATTGCCTTGTTACTCCTCACTTGGAAAAATATCAGGAACTTATTGCCAACAAAATCATATACAAACATTACAACACATGATCACCTGAAGATTAGGCACCCAAGCTTATTTCACCTGAAGATTAAACACCCAAGCTTATTTCACCTGAAGATTAAACACCCAAGCTTATTTCACCTGAAGATTAAACACCCAAGCTTATTTCACCTGAAGATTAAACACCCAAGCTTATTTCACCTGAAGATTAAACACCCAGCTTATTTCACCTGAAGATTAAACACCCAAGCTTATTTCACCTGAAGATTAAACACCCAGCTTATTTCACCTGAAGATTAAACACCCAAGCTTATTTCACCTGAAGATTAAACACCCAAGCTCATGTCACCTGATGATTAAACACGCAGCTTATTTCACCTGAAGATTAAACACCCTAACGCTAATCTCATTTAACCTAAATAAACTAAACTAGCCTAACCTAACTAACCCCAATGTAACGTAAACTTAACCTAACCTAGCTTAACCTGATTAACCTAACCTAACATCGACAAGTAGCATCAGGGTGTTTAATCTTCAAATTAAATAAGCTAGGGTGTCTAATTTTCAGGTGAACCCAAACACTCCCAGGTGTGTGGTGGTGAGCGAGTTTTTCCTCAATTCTATAAACAGTTACCTCTACTTACAAAGAACTTTACCCAACTAGTACATCATCAAAAGCAATTGTGATGATTGTGATGATGATGATGATGATGATGATGATGATGATGATGATGATGATGATTGATGATGATTAAATAGTTTTAAGTAAGAGAGGTCAATGCAATATATAACTCTCTCTAAATATAGGAAACTCTCATTTTGTGGCCGAGGTAAGGTGAAATGATTAAAAGGCTTCTGTTAATTAATTCATCAATCCAGGTGTCATGTTCACGTCTGAGGGGTGGCGACCACGGCCCTTCATATCAATTAATTTTTGGGTTGACAACAGTTTTTAATTTAATTCATCTACCCCCTCCCCCCCCCCATCTATCTCTACCTTCTCCTAGCCCTCCTACCCTAACCCCTTGAGTACGATGACTTAACCCCATGATTAGGATGCCTTAATCCCTTGAGTACGATAACCTAACCCCACGATTACGATGCCTTAACCCCATGAGTACGATAACTTAATCCCTTGAGTACGATAACCTAACCCCACGATTACGATGCCTTAACCCCATGAGTACGATAACTTAATCCCTTGAGTACGTTGAATTTACCCTAGGACCTTTTCCTCGAATGCGACGATATTATTTTGAAGTATTTAATTCATCGTAGTTAAGGGGTTAAGTCGTCGTACTCAAAGGATTAAGTCATTGTAATCAAGTCATTGTACTGAAAGGGGTTAAATCATTGTACTCAGGGGGTTAATATTACCTGTTTATATCTCTGACTGTTATCTCCTCTTCCTTAGAGAGAAATAACATTCAATATGGCGTCAAAATTACCCTAGACTCTACCTTGACTAGATACCAGGTGATGGCAGCTAAAACAACAAAATCAATGTAACGAAAAACATTATATT
The DNA here is from genome assembly GCF_018991925.1 of Homarus americanus. NCBI lineage: Eukaryota > Metazoa > Arthropoda > Malacostraca > Decapoda > Nephropidae > Homarus > Homarus americanus. Next base: position 148,936 of record NW_024714170.1, on the reverse strand, counting down.
TGAAAATTTAACCTATTTTTGAACCCTGAAATTGAACCTTGAACCTAAACCCGAATCCTCAACCTAAACTTGAACCCTAAACCTTGAATCTAAAGCTGAACCTCAACATGATCACTAAAAGTAATCCCTGAACCTAAAACCGAACCTATAAACTGAACCCCGAACCTAAAACTGAACTTGAACCTGAACCTGAAACCTAAACCTTGAACTTAAACATGAACCCTGAACCATGAAGCTAAATCTAGACCCTGAAACTCAACCTAAGCATGAACACTTAACCTTAAACCTAAGCATGAACCCTGAACCTAAGCCTGAACTCTAAACCTAACCTAAACATAAACTTTCAACCTTAAATCTGTACCCTGAACCCGAACCCTGAACATTGAACCTAAACCTAAGCCTTAAAACTAAACCTGAACATGAACCCTAAAGCTGAACATTGAACCATTCTATTATCTTCACCTGGGCAAAAATACTTACCAATCTCTCCATAACACGGATTTAGTGCGTTGTAAGGAAGGTCAACTAAACGATTAAGGTGGGATAGGGGAGAGGGGCTGAGGTGGGAGGTTAGGGGCGCCAGGAGATGGTAAGGGGTTGGTAGGGGTGGGGGAGGGGGAGGTGGAGAGGGGTGGAGGAGGGGGAGGTTGCCAAAGTAAGGGGTACATAAGAACATAAGAATGGAGGAAACTGCAGTGGGCCTATTGGCCCATACTGGGCATTTTAGGCCATATTGAAGCCATTTACACTTAATACTAGGATATATTATGAGGTCAATAGTAATTACTTTTTACTCTACAAAAGCACCCGAGTACAATACTGTATTAAAGAATTTTTTTTTTTAATTTTCTGATGAAAAGGGGGTCCGGGCCACCAGGACCCCCCCCCCCCCCCGGATCCGCCCTATCGCTCTTATATCCATCCAACCTATGTTTGAAGCTACCCAGCGTATTCGAGTTAATGATGATCTTTGGCAACTTGTTCCACTCATCCACTACCCTATTTCCAAACCAATGTTTACCTATCTCGAGTCTATCTAAATTTGTCTAATTTAAAACCATTGCTACAAGTTTGCTCCTGGTTGAATAGTTTGAGTACCTTTGTTATATCACCTTTGTTTCTACACCTCGATCATATCGCCCCATACTCGACGTCTCTCGGGGAGTGCAAATTAAGATGCTTTAACCTGTCTCTCTACTCAAGGTTCCTAATGCCCGGGATTAGTCTCGTCATTCTCCTCTGAATTCTTTCTAGGGATTCTATATCCATTCTGTAGTACGGTGACCAGAACTGAACTGCGTAATCCAAGTGAGGTCTCACAAGCACAAGCTATAGTTTTAGGATAACATCGCTAGTCTTGTAACTAACACTCCTTTGTATGAACCCAAGTACTTATCGTACTCCTAAATCTTTCCCACAGTCGAATTTCTCTATAA
>NW_024714170.1:27500-142500 GCF_018991925.1 Homarus americanus | reverse complement strand
AGAAAGGAAGAAAGAGAGAAAGGAAGGAAGGAAGAAACGAAGAAACGAAGGAAGGAAGGAAGGAAGGAAGGAAGGAAGGAAGGAAGGAAGGAGATGGAGCAGGGATGAAAACTATACCTCCCCTCTGGTATACTCCCCTCCCTCATCCCCTTTACTACCCTCTCCCATCTCTCCCTACATATATTCACTCCTTAATCCCTCTCCCCTCATTTCCCTCTCTCCTCCCTCCTTCACCTCCTTTCACCATTTTATAACCCCCTATCCCCCCCTTTAGCCCTCTCTCATCCCTCACTTCCTTCCTGACCCCTGTCACCCCTCCCCATCCCTCACTCTGCTTCCCTGACCTCCTTTATTCCTCTCACCTCCTGCCCTCCATCACCCCTGACTCCTCCTGCCCTCCATCACCCCCTGACTCCCCTCCCTGCCCTCCATCACCCCCTCTCCCCTCACCCCTCAAAGCCGTGGTCAACACAGAAATTCGTTCTCCTCTAAAAACAAAAATGTCGTCATCTGTCTTGAATATTTCCCCTCTGTGACGACCTCCACGATCCGAGGGTAGAGGGGAGCTCCTTGTCCTCACACCTCTTCCTCCTCTTCCTCCTCCTGACTTCACAATCTTCTCCCCCTCCTATTTCTCTTATCCTCACACCTCCTTCTCTTGTCCTCATACATGGTCTTATTCCTTCGGCCCCCACACCTCCTCCTCCTCCTCCTCCACTTCCCCCTCCCACCTCCTCTTCCACCCTCACACTTCCTCCACTAAAGACAACACTGAGGAATAACCCAGAAACAAATGGTAATAAACTCCAAGGAGATAAATCACCCCAAACTATTTATTACACACTAAGTGAAATCAGGTAAACTTGCTCCAAAAACTTATGTAAGAAACATCAACACAGGGAATACCTTTTATATTAAGTAAATGATAAATACAAATAAAAATTACTTAAAAATTACAAAACAGCAAAAATTACTCTGAAAAATAAAGGTATTTGACAGAAACAAAAATTTGGGACAAAATACGAAAAAATAAATCTAAATTTCCCACTTAAAATAAAAATAAATAAATCGAAATATATGAAAACAAACTAAAAATTTCATCGAAAAAATTCGAAAAAATCACAACCCTAAAAAAAATCCCAAAAAGTCCTCGACAAAAAATTCTGAAGAAAAACAAACGCATGTTAAATCCCCGAGAGAGAGAGAGAGAGAGAGAGAGAGAGAGAGAGAGAGAGAGAGAGAGAGAGAGAGAGAGCTTTCCATTTAACTTTTCATCCACAATAAAACCTTCCTACCCTCTACTTCTCCACATGATCACTGTCTTCCCTTATACTGGTGGACGTTTAGGCCTATGTCAGGGGGATAGGACTGACCTACCTTCCTCCCTCCCTCCCTCCCTCACTCACTGACTCCAATGTATGTGAACCACTGACCTATATATACTGCTAATGAATATGATGTATTTCTTTGTGTATGAACCTCTGTCCTGCGTGGCAGTGAGAAGTGATACCACCCTCAGTGTCAAGACCTGACTGAATTACTCAGAATAGGCAAACTGTACTCCAAGCTTTGTCAATAAATTTGTTTCACTAAAACTAAAAACTCACTCAATCACTCGGTATACGAAAACAAATAATATTCTAATTTTTCTGGGCTCGTTACATCAGGGGAGCTACGAGCTATATCTGGGGGAATCTGGGGAGCAAAGAACTATATCTGGGGAACCTGGGGAGCAAAGAACTATATCTGGGGAACCTGGGAAGCAAAGAACTATATCTGGGGAACATGGGGAGCAAAGAACTATATCTGGGGAACCTGGGGAGCAAAGAACTATATCTGGGTGTCAGGGGAAATAAGAACTGTATATGGGGAGTCTGGGGAGATAATAACTAGATCTGGGGAGTCTAATGATTCAATAATTATATCTGGGGAGCTAAGGATTACATCTGGGGAGCTAAGAACTATATCTGGGGAACCTGGGAAGTAAAGAACTATATCTGGGAAGTTAAACCCTACTACATCATAGGAAAAAAATATGACAAAGTAATAAAGTGAGGCCTTTCTTTTATTTCCCTCGTAAACAGGAAAAAACTCTTTACTTTTCTTTTACCCTCAAACATCAACTGGGAAAAAAAAACAATAAAAAAAGTTGAAACAAATTCTCATATGGATATTAGAGAATGAATTCCTCCGTGAAAAATAAAAGTAAGAAAGGGAGAATAGGATTTTTTTTTTGTAGTTATAAAATTCAAGTTTACTGTTTGATAGAAGCTCCAAAGATCTTATCCGATCTGAATCTATATTTGGGTCACAAGAGTTAAGACTGGAAACACAAAGGTCCAGTATAGGGGCAAGAATGTCCAGTATAGGGGCAAGGATGTTCAGTATAGGGGCAAGAATGTCCAGTATAGGGGCAAGAATGTTCAGTATAGGGGCAAGAATGTCAAGTATAGGGGCAAGAATGTCTAGCATAGTAAGAATGTTCAGTATAGGGCAAGAGTGTCCAGTATAGGGCAAGAATGTTCAGCAGGGCAAGAATGTCTAGTATAGGGCAAGAATGTTCAGTATAGGGCAAGAATGTCCAGTATAGCAAGAATGTCCAGTATAGGGCAAGAATGTCCATATAGGCAAGAATGACCAGTATAGGCAAAAATGTCTAGTATAGGGGCAAGAAATGCCCAGTATAGGGCAAGAATGTCAAGTATGGGAACAAGAATCTAGTATAGGGGCAAGAATGTTCAGTATAGGGGCAAGAATGTCAAGTATAGGGGCAAGAATGTCCAGTATAGGGGCAGGAGTGTCAAGTATAGGGGCAAGAATGTTAAGTTTGAGGCATAAAAAATCAAGATTAAGGTCCCAAAACCCTTAAGACTGGGCCCCCTAATAACTAAGACTTGACCCCAGAACCTACCTAGGACCTACAAAATCATGCCCCTAAATCTGACAAAAAAGACCCCAGGAACTACAAAAGTTGGCCCTCAAACCAGACCCAAAACCTACAAAATCCAGACCCTAGCAACCCACAAAACCCAGACCCTAAGAACTACAAAACACAAACCCTAAAACCCACAAAACCCAGACCCTAAAACCCACAAAACCCAAACCCAAAGACCCACAAAACCCAGACCCTAAGACCCACAAAACCCAAACCCAAAGACCCACAAAACCCAGACCCTTGAACTACAAAAATATAATCAGAACTAACCTGAGCCCCAGACCTACAGAAGTTAATATTCTACTATTGCAAGTGATTTGGAGGTCTGACCCTGATGCAAAGTGTGACCTGAGACAAACATACGACCTCATCTATCACAAGGTCTTAACACAATAATCCCTCCTCTCCCCCCACCTCCTCCTTTCTATCCTCTCTCCTCACCTCTCCTCTCATCCCCCTCCTCACCTCCTCCTCATCCTCTCCCCCTCACCTCCCCTCTCACCTCCCTCTCATCCTCTCTCTCACCTCCTCCTCTCTCATATCCTCTCTCTCCCTCACCTCTCCTCTCATCCTCTCTCTCTCTCCCCCTCCCCTCACCACTCCCCTTTTCTCTCAACTCTCCTCTCACCACTTCTCAATTCTCTTTCTCTGTTAACTCTTCCTTCACCCTCCTCTCACCCTCCCTCTGCCGCCCTTCACCATCCCTCACATTTACCTTCTTTCTTCTTCCTTCCCCCTCTTCCCTCACCTCTCCCCCCTCCCTCTTACCACCTCACTATTAATTCTCCCTACCGTGTGTGTGTGTGTGTGTGTGTGTGTGTGTGTGTGTGTGTGTGTGTGTGTGTGTTTGTTAATAAGTGAAGTATGTCACGACGTCTTCATTATGTAGGTGTCGAGAGCCTGACATAAAGACAAGGAGGGGAGGGAGGGAGGGAGGGGAGGGAGGGAGGGAGGGAGGGAGGGAGGAGGGAGGGAGGGGGGTGACGGAATGGGAGGGAGTTTTTTTAGTTTAACAAATTTATTGACAAAGCTTGTAGCACAGTTTGCCTATTCTGAGTAATTCAGTCAGGTCTTGACACTGAGGGTGGTATCACTTCTCACTGCCACGCAGGACAGAGGTTCATACACAAAGAAATACATCATATTCATTAACAGCTATATATATATGTAGAGGTCAGATTCATGTGGGTAATGTCACTGTTCACTGCCATGCAGGACAGAGGTTCGTACACAAAGAAATGCATCATATTAATTGAAAGGGAGAAAGTTTGAGAGCGTAGGAGGGGTCGAGGAATGAGATGGGGGTGACAGAGTGAGAGAGGAGAGAGAGAGAGAGAGAGAGAGAGAGATAACATTTCTAACTATATCAAGGAACACACCTTTGCCGAACTCGAGTACTACAATCAGATCTTTGGCATGGAAGAAAATGTTATCGTTTAGTGTCACATACAACAGAATTCCATACAAAGGAAAAAAACCATAATAATCCAATATCGCCGAATGAATGACCAGTAATGGTATGTACAGTAGGTATGGGTGTGTAGACTGCCAAACCAGCTACTTTACAGTCATCTCACGAATAGTACACGTAACGCTGGCTGGCAACTGAAAAGGTTCAAGGATAGTCTTAAGACAAACCTGAAAAAGTGCCAAATCGACTCTCCACACCGTAACGCTTGGAGGATCACCACACGAGAAGGTGTCACTACTGCCGCCGTCCCTCCCGCACTAGATAGAGCCATCCACATGTGCAACTCATGTGAACGACTCTGCCGGTCCCGTATCGGTCTCTTTAGTCACCTTAAAACTCACCAACCTAGGTGACATCCTTAATAACTCATATCATTGTATCATAGCTGGATGAACGTTATACTCGATTCCGCGTGACAGCAAAGTAGTGGTGGTAGTAGTGTGTGTGTGTGTGTGTGTGTGTGTGTGTGTGTGTGTGTGTGTGTGTGTGTGTGTGTGTGTGTGTGTGTGTGTGTGTGTTCATCTCCATCTCACCCGTAAAATAAGAAACCAGAAAGGGCTGACCCATCCATCAAGACAGCCAAGATTAACCTGTTGTTCAGTGTGGCCGGAGACAGTAACTCCACGACCATCCCTACCAGCTAAAGCCACCAGGTTCATTCACCCCTCCCCACCCCCCACACACAGCAGAACACTTACCCCTCCACCCCACACAGCAGAACACTTACCCCCTTCCACTCCACACACAACAGAACCTTACCTCCTCCACCCCTACACACACAGCAAGAACACTTACCCCCTCCACCCCACACACACAACAAGACACTTACCTCCTTCCTCCACACACAACAGAAACCTTACCTCCTCCACCCCCACACAGCAGAACACTTACCCCCCCACCCCTCCACACACAGCAGTACCCCCCCCACCCCTCCCACAAACAGCCACACCCCCCACCCCCTCCACACACACAGCAGTACCCCCCACCCTCCACACACAGCAGTACACCCCCACCCCTCCATACACAACAAGACACCCTCACCACGAAGTAAACAGTTTCTACATCATGGGAATTTTCCGCTCGAGTTAATGGCACAAACAGTTTACACTTAGTGGCGTAATTACTGGCGGCCACGAGCCACTACCCCGCCACATGTGCTGCGTAAATGCCCAGGTCTGCCACAAGGAGAAAGCGTCTTAATATCTCGGTTTTACATGTAATTATAAGGTCTGTTAAGTGGTGGTGGGGGGAGGGGGACTGGCCACACACCCCCCTCGAGCCTGAGGAAGTTGACTGAGAGAAACTGAAAATGATAAACAGAAGAGAAACTGGTGTAGTGGAGAGAGCCTTGGTGTTTGTTGATACTTGTCTCGCTATTGTAAATCAGTAGGAGGTGAGTGTGTACAGTGTCAGAGGTTAGGTTAGGGTTAGGTTAGGTTAGGTTAAGTTAGGTTAGGTTAGGTTAGGTTAGGGTTAGGTTAGGTTAGGTTAGGGTTAGGTTAGGTTAGGTTAAGTTAGGTTAGGTTAGGTTAGGTTAGGGTTAGGTTAGGTTGGGTTAAGTCCAGACATGATGATGGTCACCACCTTCAGCAATATGTACTGAATTACCTTACGAAAATAATTAAATAATGACCATCTTATTTTATATAGGTGATAATTTTTAAACGCTTAACCTCTGTATATTTATCTTATAAGAAGGCCTAGATATGAGGTGCACAATAAACTAGTCTCTCCATCGCAAAAACTACCTACGAGCTTCAATTGTCCAAGTGAATAAACGAAATACAATGTAACTCCTTAACTGGGTATGTGATTACCTGAGACTTTACCCGAGAGATCCTTAGTTCTTCCTCATGGGGGGAGGGGAGGTTAAGTTAGGTTAAGGGTGGTTAATCCAAAGGTAAAGTAAGGTCGGTTAGGTTTGAATTAGGTTAGGTTAGCTTAAGGGTGGTTAGGACTAGGTTAGAGGGTGGTTAATCAATAGGTGAAATAAGCTGGGGTGGCTGATCTTCACGTTAACCATCTTCCCTCGCCTCTATCACTTACACTATGAACCATAACAATCAATTAGCAACGGAAATAAATCTTCACTTTATTGTTACGTTGATGACCTGACACACAGACTCACTCAGTCACACTTACTGTATTGTACGTCCAAGCAAAGAGAACACCATGTCTACTCTCTCTCTCTCTCTCTGTCTCTCTCTCTCTCTCTCTCTCTCTCTCTCTCTCTCTCTTTTTTTCCCGCCCTTCTCCCTTCTCCATCTTTTCTTTCTGTCACCTTCTCCTTCCCCCTCTCCTCATCTCGTCCTTTCTCTTTCCTTCTCCTTCCCCCTCTCTCCCCACATCCTCCTCTCTTTCCTTCCTTTCCTTCTCCCCTCCTTCTCTACTCCTCCCTGTCTCCCTAAACTTAATATATCAACAGATCACAGCCAAGTTTGTCCACAAGATGGTCACACGGGTCACACTGACAATTTTTTTGGGGGGGTCCAGCTTCCTATCGCATGCAGGACGAAAATCAAATAACTGCTTTTTTTTCCCTCCTCCTCTGCTGACTCCTGCTGACTCCTGCTGTTCCGAGCCCTACTTGTTCTACCTCTTTGTTCCCCTGATTCTCATAAACTCTGACGCTGTATTTGATCCTGTACGTGGGAGGGGAAGGATGGGTAGTTGAGGGAAGGAAAGAGAGGGGAGTAATAGGAGGAGGAGGGGATAGAGATGGGTAGAAAGGAGGTGGAGGGAGGTGAAGTGGGAGGTGAGGAGGAGAGAGGAACTCATCTTGTCAAGACATAATCTAAATAATAATACAATCGACGCCCATCTTATCCATCTTTTATAATCCCGTAATTTGAGATAAAGAGGAGGAGGAGGAGGAGGAGTTGGAGGAGGAGGAGGAGGTTGGAGGAGGAGGAGGAGGAGTTGGAGGAGGAGGAGTTTTGTTGTAGGAGCCTCTGAGAATCCTACCCAAGACTTCAAACTATATATATAGGAACGAGAGGCTGCCATTGTTGTTTTTATCTTAGTGTACCAACATCTAAGGATCTTTAAGCACCGTTCACTTATAAATCTTATTTGCTAGAGTGGACGACAAACAACTTTTTCTTTTTTGAAGGCCTAAATAAAATCTGGTGAAGAGTGAGGGGGGGGTGTGCTTTGATCTGGGGCTGGAGGAGGGGGTGGTGGTGGTGGTGGTGGTGGTGGTGGTGGTGGTGGTGGTGGTGGTGGTGGTGGTAGTGGTGGAGGTGGTGGTGGTGGTGGTGGAGGAGAACTTGGGAGGAGGAAGATTGGGAATTGGTGGTGGTGGTGGTGGTGGTGGTGGTGGTGGTGGTGGTGGTGGTGGAGGTGGTGGTGGTGGTGGTGGTGGTAGTGGTGGTGGTTGTTGGAGGATTGTCTAAGCGATAACACAAACTCTCTACAGTATACAAACTCTTCCTCCATCTCCTACAGGTACCAGATCGTCTCCTTCTCTCACCCACAGGTAGCCAGGTCATGTCCAGGTAAGTACTTCAGTATAAAACTTACCTGAAAAGGAGAAAAATAATTAAACATTTACTTCATAATCTAATACTAGTACATTTCTCATTAGAGTTAAGTAAACTATGGTTATATGTATCACATGTATGTGTATGTGTACTGTATAGGTATGTACGTTTATGTATGTATGTGTGTGTGTGTGTGTGTGTGTGTGTGTGTGTGTGTGTGTGTGTACTATATATAACAAAAATTATTGACTTCTTGGTGTATATGCATGTGTATCTGTACGTATATGTGTATATTTGTGTACACGTACTATATATATGTGTATACCAAAAAAATAATGACTTACTGGTGTATACTGAGGACTGTAGCCACGATGACTGTACTGTCATTATACCCTGACTTTACCTCATTATACTGACCTTGATTATATTCCTGTACCTGTACCTTAATGTTACCTGATTAATATTACTGTAGCTACCTGTACTAAAGTCTCTAAATAATTAACTGGTATTTATATTGCAGTATTCGGAGAGAGAGAGAGAGAGAGAGAGAGAGAGAGAGAGAGAGAGAGAGAGAGAGAGCCAACACTCAGTAGTCTATAGTGCCACCTGAATCAGTCCATTACAGTCGGCGTCGTCGTTATGAGAGTTAGGGGACTGTTGAAGCTGTCACCACCTCGTTGCCCCCCATGCTGTCATTATTGCTGGTTAACTCAAGTGGACTGTTATGGTGGGTAGTTACGACTCTTGGGGTGGGAGCCGAGGGAAGTGGAGTGCCGCTGAGGGTAGTTAAGGGCTGCGTAGCTGGTTGTTAGAGGCAATGGATTGTTATTTGGTAATTTCAGTGAGGAGGAGGGTTGTTGTTAGTGTAAGTGGTGAAGGTAGTTAGGGTGATAGGTGGTAGTTAGGTGGAGTGGGTTGTTAAGTTAGGGTGATGGTTAAGGGAATGGTGGTAGTTAGGTGGAGTGGGTTGTTAAGTTAGGGTGATGGTTAAGGGAATGGTGGTAGTTAGGTGGAGTGGGTTGTTAAGTTAGGGTGATGGTTAAGGCAATGGATTGTGATTGGTGGTAGTTAAGTAGAGTGAGTTGTTAAGTTACAGTGATAGTTAAATAATTGATGAACTGCCATTATTGGTGGACAGGTGAGGTGTTGTTAACATTAAGTAGTTGGGACAAATTGGTTGTTATGTGGTTGTTAAGGTAAGTAGTATGTTATCGTTAGTAGGGAAGTGAAGTGTTATTAATGGTAGCAACGTGAAGTGTTATTGTGGTAGTTATGTGAAGTGTTATTGATGGTAGTTATGTGAAGTGTTATTGATGGTAGTTACGTGAGGTGTTATTGATGGTAGTTACGAGATGTGTTATTGATGGTAGGTAAGAGAAGTGTTATTGATGGTAGTTACGTGAAGTGTTATTGATGGTAGTTACGAGAGGTGTTATTGATGGTAGTTACGTGAAGTGTTATTGATGGTAGTTACGAGAAGTGTTATTGATGGTAGTTACGAGAAGTGTTATTGATGGTAGTTACGTGAAGTGTTATTGATGATAGTTACGTGATGTGTTATTGATGGTAGTTACGTGAAGTGTTATTGATGGTAGTTACGAGAAGTGTTATTGATGGTAGTTACGAGAAGTGTTATTGATGGTAGTTACGTGAAGTGTTATTGATGATAGTTACGTGATGTGTTAGTGATGGTAGTTACGTGAAGTGTTATTGATGGTAGTTACGAGAAGTGTTATTGATGGTAGTTACGTGAAGTGTTATTGATGGTAGTTATTGACACAACCTTCTTTTCACTTCCATCCATTTGGTTAGGTTGAACAAGTGTTTATTTGGTGACTCATGAGATTTTATTCTTTCACTAAAATGATCCCAATCAGCACAGCTTTCTTGTACTGGTTTATATTGCGTTTGAACTGTATAATTACTAACGAGGAGACCCCCATGCTACTCTAGACTGATCCAACCTCTATATTATTCTGCCTTACCTTCAGTACTTACAATTCTCTCAAGTGACCAGGGACGTGACCTATGATTTGAAATTTGTGCTGTATAGTATTTGTGAAGACTGAGTGACGGCTTCGGTGTACGTATAGAGTTAACTTACGGACAGGAACTTAACTTTTAAAGGTTATCGTTAAATGATATGGAAGTGTATCGTCAACTCACTCAAACAAGTTATTGCTGAAGCTTTGTTGTTTGGAAATTATGGTGAAATCTGAGGTAATGACGTAATTGGTTGGTTTATAAAGTTCCGGCAACTTTAAGAAAATGTGATTTTTAAACTTCAGCGAATTTACGAATCAAGTGATCAGTTCAGTGGCTGAATATTTATCAAGGATTTCAGAAGGCTTAGGAAGTTGGTGAGGAGAGCGAGCGTGTCGTAGTAGAATTCACATACTCTGCGGGTCTGATATGTGCTGATTGGTTCTTGTTCGCCGGCAAATTTACATGACATCACGCACTTAAAGAGGATACGTCGTGAGGTGATTAATTGTTGGTAGAATCCACGTGTATGAGGGCATGACACGAGCTAACTGGTTCTTATCATCAGTGACGTCAATTGTTTTTTTCCCCTATATTTTTTTCATCCCTAAGGCATCGACCAGCACCTAAATAAAGATAACCTGAGGTAAATATAACTAAATCTTACAGTGGGAAGGACTTTTAGTTTATCTACATCAAGATAAAGAACCAATCAGGTCACGTCGCGCCCCCATGTGCGTAGATTTTGTTTCGTAGCAGACGGGAGAAAGAGAGGCTCGATGTGGCGAGTTAAGACGACGTTAAAGTACAAAAGCCACAATAATCCTAAATGTTTTACAATAAAATACTGTCGGCGGGTGACGACCAATACTGCCACGGCTACAACACGGTGATGGCTGGTAGTGACGTCCACGCCTCCGCCGCCGCTGACAGATGGCGCAATACGAGTCCAGCGCCGCTAACAATACTCACATTGTTCCTCGAACTTTTAAAAGCTGTGATTTCTTCCCCCACGTAAAAAAAAAATCGAAAGAAGCAACAAGGAAATAGAACAACAACAACCACCACCACCACCCAAGGGAAAGAACAGCGACGTCCAGGTTAATTAATGACTATCGGGAAAATATTGTTGACCCATTTGACCGAGGACTTCAACTACAAAATTGGCTCCTCATATCGGCAGAAGACCAAACGACTTCGTGGTGATTATTTTCTCCCTCATTTCTGTCGTAAAGGGATAACAATGACCTTAAACCTGTCTCCAACATACAGCGAATTGTCAACGATTCTTGTTTTGATTTCTGCCCCGGGATTCAGACGCGTGAACCCGAAGCAGTAGACTGATACATTATTCTGTCCATAAATGCTTCGGCTTCACGAGCCTGAATCTCGGGGTTCGTGGTTCGGGAGAAGCGACAGGACTTTTGAGGGTGACTGTACTTACGGTAGAAGAACCTCTGTAGTATTTAGTTGCTCTTGGGCGCTCACCATCTACTGCACGTCTCCCAGCATAAGTGAGTCCAAGGTATGTCTTCTTATAGTCCAAACACAGGAAAATTCAACGAGCCAGCCTCGGGTAGTCTGGGCCCAGGATATGGCGGAGTACAGGAGCTGCAGTATATCGGAAAGCTATGACACGGACGGAAAACTTCAAGAGCTCCCACAGATAATTGGCGGAAACTACAGGAAAAAAAGACAAAACTGGAAACTTGTGGCGACTTTCATAGCGTCCGCTAGAGGCGCTGGAGGACGGAAGAAAAAAAATATAGACGTCCCGATATTGAGTTTCGATACCAGCACCTTGGTGTTCCCTTTGATTGCGAAGATATTACTCGGTTAATTATAACTGAGGGTGACTGGGGAAATAGTTTATATATATATCACTGATTTTTATAGGCTAGTAGGATCCTCAACAAGCCTCCCTGGGATCACTTCTTCACCAAATATGGTATGATGACACTTGTGTTGTCATATCATAAAGGGGTGGTACGGGCCAGTGTGGGTTGGGTTGTTACCACAAAGTTAAGTTCCTCTCTGAGGAGATGTGTTTGGGGTTCACGATTTTCAACGTCCCCCGCCAGTGCAACACCCAACATACACGCTGCCAGTGAGCAGTCCAACACACACTCACAAACACATCGGAACTTTTATTATTATAATCATAATTTTCGCCAACTGTTGGAGGAGCCCTGGTCGTTGTCGTTGTCATAGTTATCGTTTTCTTCCACGTTTGATCAACTTGTGGTTGTGACCGACGGTTCACCACTGTCCCAGACTTGTTGACTGCAGTAAACTTTCAACTAAGTTTTTGTTTTTATCTCATATTTTGTACAATATCCCAACCTGTATCATGTCCAGTGATATTTATTTCAGGTATTTAAGTTTATTCGTGTTACCTTTTCTCTTGGCCATTTGGGGGCACAGAAGGCGTTATAGGGAGAAAAACCGAAAGAAACAGAAATGAAGAAGAATGAGAGAGAACGAGAACAACAGGAAGAGCAAGAATAACTCCAATATCTCATGTGTGGTCAGCTTGAGGTGAGGGAGTGTGTAGTATGGCCGTCCTGGTCACTACAGCTGACAGTGTAGCTGAGGTGAGATATGCGGGTTCTTCTCCTCTCTTTCAGAGATAAAGAAGTAATAGAAAGACTAACATAAAGATGAAAAAAGAGAAGCAAAAACAATGCAAGAATCACCCTCCACATATTATCACTCCTGAAGGTCTGTGTTAACACTTTGAACCTTTGTGTGATTTACCGAGAACAAGTGTAGCGGCGCCAGTGTCCCTGCGTGAAGAAGCTTCCTGGTGTGTGATAATCATGAATTACACGAATTTCCTTGTATAGTACGTTTTATTTTTAAAGCCTTATCACTCATATTGGTATTCTTCCTCTTAAGAAACATCGATCTGTATACTATTATATTGAGGTTATATATCTATTTATCATTATTGCCACATAACCGTAAACGTCATCATGGAGGGTAAAAGAACTTTGAGGTGAGTGCAACTAACATATAAGTCCCAAAAATACAAATACCTGAAGACATCTCCCATCTTAACTATCTTATCGGGGATTTAACTTAATACAATACTTATACCTGTGTGTATGAGTAAATACAGTACAGAGAAGTTTACAGCACGTTAATTCTCTAGAATCAGTGTCAAGTCTTGCATACATGTTCAATTGGATACTCAGGTGATTTCTTTAGCCCAGGAACACAAAGTTAAGTAGGGTTGGCAGCTACCAAACAGGGAGGTACTACCGCCTGGGAAGATATTGGAAGCATAATGTGTTGTCTAATGGTAGACCCTGCTGCCATATGGCATCACAATAATTGTGACCACGTCCCAGGTTGACGATCTGACTTTCTGCCTCATTTACACACAATTGCAGGGTCTCAATTGTTTCTCTTACTTTGACAACACAACATACATATATTGTTTCTCACTATTAATCTTAAAAAATAATATATATATATATATATATATATATATATATATATATTATCTTATATTTTTATTTAATATTTTTTCTATTTTTGCTTTATAAATCATTATTATTAGTATTATTATTTCGCCTCCAGGCCCTAATGTGGGTCATTGTCCTGTGCCCTGATAAGCTAATCCCGTAGTAAAAAAAAAAAAAAAAAGTATGTAATATACAGGGTGAGTCTAAGAGTGTCCTGGCTCTTACTATAAGCTCACAGCATGATATTGTTATTGTCTTCATTCTATATCTGTATTATTCTGGCTAAACAAACTGCTTCAATCAATCAATCAATTTTACACACACACACACACACACACACATCCTTGACCACCGAAGGGTCAAGACGTACCTGGCGCTCCTCTCGGAGCAGCCAGGTCAACTGTTAAGTTGGCCCATACCAACCCCCTCCCCTGAACCCTCCTCCCCACCGGAATATCAACAAGTTCTCGCCAGAAGTTACAATTTCATTTAGGAAAGGAACGGAACCAGTGTTAAACCGAGGTGAACAGTGGTGAACAGTGCTTAAGTCAGTGAGAACAACTCAACAGTAACAGTCGCACCCAAGTTAACCTTCACACAGTGAGGTCCCAGGTACCCAGTGATAACGGCCCCCCGCGAGACCCAACAACAACCACCGATGTGTTAATCCGTCTACGATAGGAAGGCCTGGGACCAAACCTCACTCATATAACACCATCTGTGAGGGAATTACTACACCACATGTCCCTCATAACACCATATGTGAGGGAATTACTACACCACGTCAAGTCCCTCATCACACCATCTGTGAGGGAATTACTACACCACGTGAGGTCCCTCATAACACCATCTGTGAGGGAATTACTACACCACGTGAGGCCCCTCATAACACCATCTGTGAGGGAATTACTACACCACGTGAGGTCCCTCATAACACCATCTGTGAGGGAATTACTACACCACGTGAGGCCCCTCATAACACCATCAGCGAGGGAATTACTACACCACGCCAGGTCCCTCATAACACCATCTGAGGGAACTACTACACCACGTGAGTTCCTCCTAACACCATCTGGGAGGGAGTTACTACACTACGAGTTTGCTGTTCAACACCTACATTAATCTGTATGTTCACTGTATGTTCCTTTACCTTTCTCTAATGAAGGCTTTTATTAAACCACCAATGTATGTAATAAGTCATTTATGTCCAATGTATATTTTCAGCCTTCGGGCTGCAGAATTTTTTCAATAAACCGTTAATTATTATTATTATTATTACACACACACACACACACACACACACACACACACACACACAGCCCAGTCCCAACCATTGTAAAAATTATCAATAACTTGTAATCAACCAGTGTATTCACTCCCAGTCAATCTTACCTTTTGCACTGTCACTATGTTCAAATGCCCTGTAGTTTGAGCTTCTCCCCACCTAGTTATTATATATCATACTTGTATCATTTATGTTACTTGTATATTATTTGTCAATCAAGAGACCCATTCCCCAATTATGTAACTGTATATTTTCAGCCTTCCGGCTGCCATGCTCTTTCAATAAACCGTTAATTATTATTATCTTATTCATAGTTTAATCTCAACTATGAACCTCTGATATGACTGACCCCATAATAACAAATCTCATAGTGTGAATAATAATGATAGTAAATAATATAATAATCTTGACAATAAAATAATAAATAATACTGCTGGGCCAAGTGGTCGACACAAAACTGAAATTATATTTTCCCTAAACGACGATGCAATAAAAAAAATATGAATATAATAATAATTATAATGGCAATAATGAAGATACTAATAACAACCATAATATTGATAATACTAATGATAATACTACTACTACTACTACTAATAATAATAATATACTGTAGTAGTCGTAATAATAATAATAATAATAATAATAATAATAATAATAATAATAATAATAATAACAATAATAACAATAATAATAATAATAATAATAATAATAATAATAATAATAATAATAATAATAATAATAATATTAATTACCTGGCGATGATCATCATAGCAAACCCTTAAATGAAGACACGTGTTTGTTAAGTGCCACTTTACCGAGTCCAGTCAAACAACACACTCGAGGTGAGGTGCTTGGGTGATGTAAACACTCTCTGGGGAGTTTGGGAGAGAGAACTAAAAAAAAAAGTCCTTCATATCTGGGTATGTGAGAGATGACTCCTGATGTTGATGACGACGACGAACTTCTCCATTAACACCAGGTTAGGTTAGGTTAGGATAGGTTAGGTTAGGTTAGGTTAGGATAGGTTAGGTTAGGATAGGTTAGGTTAGGATAGGTTAGGTTAGGTGTTAGATCAATCTAATCGAGTCAGCTTAAATTAGGTTAGGCTAGGTTCCGCGTCAGGGTTGGATAAATAGCTTCACTCCCGTTCTGAACTATTTTAAGTCGCAGTCGGCAGGAAGTGTGGCCTGAGGCTGTGTTTGTTTACTTCCTCGGGGCTGTTACCACTATAGGGTTCGTGCTGTGTTGTGCTGGTTGCTGCCAAAACCTGCTGTGCTTGATGTAATGCTGTTCCTACTGAATAAGGGATTAGTGCCGCTACCTCTGGCCGATGTAACTGTTTTTCTGCTGCTCTTCCTGTTTTCCTCGCTGGCCGCCCTTCCTGCTGTGCTCAATGGCCACCCTTCCTGTTGTGCTCAATGGCCGCCCTTCCTGCTGTGCTCACTGGCCGCCCTTCCTGCTGTGCTCACTGGCCGCCCTTCCTGCTGTGCTGGTCACCCTTCCTGCTGTCGCCCTTCCTGGCTGGCCGCCCTTCCTGCTGTGCTCACTGGCCGCCCTTCCTGCTGTGCACACTGGCCGCCCTTCCTGCTGTGCTCACTGGCCGCCCTTCCTGCTGTGCTCACTGGTCGCCCTTCCTGCTGTGCACACTGGCCGCCCTTCCTGCTGTGCACACTGGCCGCCCTTCATGCTGTGCTTGCTGCAGCAGTCGCTGTGTCTATCTGGGCGCCGCTCCTCCGCCATCCCCATTATTCGCGGCCACATTCCATGAAGTTTTGCTTTTGTTGTGGCTCAGAGTTTTAAGATCCCTACGGCGCCTCCCCTCTCTCTCTCGCTTACCCCCCGCCCCCCCACACACCTCTCTTGTTCCCTCCCACATAGAATATCACCTCATCCCTCTCACCCACGATGTCTTCTCAACCCCCTCACACACTCTACCCTCACCCCCACCTCGACCCCCATCTTCTAGATTTTGCCGTCGGACTCTTTACGTCAATCTTACGCCAGTACCATAAAAAACACATCTCCAGCACAGGCAATCAACATCGTCTGGCGTTTTAGTTCCCCTCCATACAGCAGTGAACTGTATCATAAGAAAACACTACGTCAGTACGAGCAAACAACAGCGTCTGGCGTTATCCTCCACCTCTACCTCTCTCCGTCAAGCTGTCTCTCCCGTATTCTGGTTCAAGCGTGACTTCTGGCTGGCTAAGAATATAAATAACAGTAATATATCTGACACCGTACAGTGCGACCCTTAACACACACACACACACACACACACACACACACACACACACACACACACACACACACACCTTATCTGAATGGCAAAATAACCAGATAAATAACTCTCCTTTAATTGGTGGTAGAGCAAGAGGTTATAATGTTCCCCGCGACCCGGATGTAATAAACTATAACATTTATGAGCGTTGGTGGTAGTTATTATCACCAGGGAAGACGTAGTTGTTTGTTACAACAGCTGGAGGTTAATATGTCGTCACCACCTAATACTTCCTACTTAACCTTTATGATACAGGTAAACAACATGATATAATTAGTGTGTGTGTGTGTGTGTGTGTGTGTGTGTGTGTGTGTGTGTGTGTGTGTGTGTGTGTGTGTGTATTCCGTCTCTAATTCTTACCATGATGGAGGATTTAGCTTTCAAAAGAGGAAGGAGTAGCCATCTCGTTTATATACCATTACCACACTCCCTCACAACTACCACAAAGAAAATAATATTACTTCTCTCACAAACATGCACACGCTCCTTCCCCTAACACCCCACCTCCCCCAACACACACACACACACACACACCCTTCCCTGCACGCATACAGACAGACACGCACGCGATCACTCCATCAGTAAGCACCACCCTTAGCGTGTAGATATTATTTCAACTACCAGAGGCCAAGACATTTACACTTCTCGTAAACATAAGATTTTGGTCCAAGATTCTGAGAAAACACAATTTATCTTTTCTTCCGCAATGTGTGACGAGAGAAGCTATTTAATTCCGGTATAGTCTCAGGTGTGATATCTCGCCATCTTGATTCTCAGCCTCGTGGTCTTACAGTATAGTCTCAAGTGGAATTTCGAGGCAATTTTTGTCTCTTATCTTTGTATTGAAATATTGATAATGAAACAGTCTATTTTGCCAGAAGAACATAGATAGAGTCGAAAAAAAATAATAATATCATGGATGAGCCAGTAAGAGCCTGAGCTCTCTTGTAGGCACCGGATATATACTGTACATTTATCTCAAGGAAGTACTAAGTAACATTTAGTATCATCTGGAATCGTACACACAGCATGGTGGTAATAAGAACATATCAGAATGTTACCACGGTTATCACTTCGATATTTATTTATTTTTATATTTATTTTATTTTTACATTATATTATTAGTATATACATACTTTACAGTGGAGTTGATATACATAAATATGATAAGGGAGGGAAGCAGTAGAACATAGGTTGTATTAAGGTGGAACAAGAGGACAAAGCTGCCGGTATCATGTCAAGTTGGAAAATATATTTATTGTAATGGTAATTTCTATCTATCCACGTGATAATTTCTGATAAAACGGTTTTGGTAGTACAATATAAGCAGGAATATAAAGTAGGTATTACAAAAGCTATTAATACTTAGACAAGAGATATTTTTTAACGGATGATTTAAAGGAAGGGAGCGTAGTCTTTGCTCTGATGGGTGGGGGTAAGTTGTTCCACACCCTCACACCGTGATATTTTATGGAGGTTTGGGACTGAGAGGAGCGCATGGGGGGTGGTCTTAGTAGGTCTGGGTGCCTTATGTTGTATCTCTGATTATTCCGGAACTGGAAATATTTATTGTCAAGGAAGTGATTGACAGATGTGTAAACAAATAGGGCACAGCAGTAGGTGTTAATATCCTCGAATTTTATAATTTTCAATTTAGCAAATTGTTCGTTAGTGTGATCATATTTTTTTTAAAGTAGGTCATTGTCCGCACAACTCTCTTTTGTGCAGTAATCAGGGGCTGTGTTTTTGAAGAGCCAGAGGCCCCCCATAGTGTGTGACTGTATCAGAGTGTTGGTAAGCAAGATCATAATATTTCTTTCATTGCTGTAAGAGTGAGTGACTGATGAGTGTGATACATGATACCGCACTGTTTATTGACTTTACTGTGAATGGCTTGTATGTGGTTTCTCCAGCTAAGTTTCTCATCAACAATAACTCCGAGGAATTTAGTATTTTGTTCGCGTTTAAGGACTGTATTACCAAGGTACAGGGGGTCCAAATCTGGGAGTAAGTTTTTCCTTCCGTGAAAGATCGTGTAGTGTTTTTTTTTTCGAGGTTTGAGGTCAATTTATTACGTATTACCCAGGTCTTGACTTTAGTCAATTCAGTGTTCATAGTTCTCATCAAGGAATGGAGATCTGAGCTGCTGTGTGGTAGTTATCAGAGTGCGTCAGTGAGAACCGTCCTCACATCTCCGGTAAGGATGAATATTTAACGCAGGAGCCTTTGAGGGTGAGGGTGCTGAGTGTGTGGGCTGGTGCTCGAGTACTGACTCAAGTGCCTTAAAATCTGCTACTGTTGGAGTGTCTTCTGCTAGATCCTGTGAAAAGGAGGAGGAGTATGAAGGATAAAAGGAGGAAGAGGTAAAGTATGAAGTATAAAAGGGAGAGGGAAGAACTAAAGGAAGAGGAAGAAGGATTCAAGTAAGGGAAAGAGGAAGAGGAGAGGTAACCCACCACCCACTTCAACCACGAGTGCTAGCCTCCCCTCCCATCACCACAGCAGCAATAAGAGGAAGAGGTGGAGAAGAAAAAGAAAAGAAGAGGAAAAAGAAGAAGAGAAAGAGAGGAGGAGAAAGAAGTTGAGAAGGAGGATGAAGAGCACCACAACAACCACGAGTGCCAAGACTCTGAGTGCCGCCTGCTCCCCCTCCCCACAATGGCACTAAGAGAGGGCCAACGGTCCCTTAACCGCAGTAAAGAGCCTGGCGAGCCTTATACCAGCTGGTGCCATCATGACCAGAGAGTGAGGGAGGGGTGGGGAGGAAATGAGAGAAACATACACACAGACTTAAGAGGGCGAGAGATTTTTTTTTTCATCATATATAAATGTTACTTCTACCCAACATATTATTTACAAACACTATTTCCTTTACTTAAATCATATATCAAGACAGCTGCAGCTCTACCAACCCTCCTGCACATCAGTATTATTCCTACTGTACAATTTATGTTTGTAAAACTCTGGTCAAATAACTGCATTAAGGTAATCCAATTCAACTTACGGTTCTGGTATAATAGGGGGTGGGGGAATAGAAGGGAGTTCAAGAGGAAAAGAAGAGGGGACACGAAGGGATGGAGGAGGGATAGAGGAAGGGAGGAAGGGATGAAAAGAGGGAGGTATATCAGGAAGTGGGAGGGAAGAAGGGAAGAAAGTAAGGAGGAAAAGCGGAGGGAGGGAGGGAGGGAGGCCACACTCATCATAAAAGCATTAGTGAGGGAGGCTGAGGGATTCGGTTTCCTCTTCCGAGTTTCTTCAACCTAAAAAAAAAAATCCTAATATGTGAGGAGGTGTGAAACAACACCTGTACAGTAGGGGGAGGGGGGGAGAGAGAGAGAGAGAGAGGGAGGAGAGAGAGAGAGAGAGAGGTTGATTGAGTTTTCATGAATGTATGTATGTATGTATGTATGTATGTACGTATGAGTGAGTATGTATGTATGTATGTATGTACGTATGAGTGAATATGTATGTATGTATGTATGTAATGTATGTATGTATGTATATATGTATGTGACTGTGTGATGGAGAGGGTGTGATAGGTATTAATAGTTGTCCATGACTTGTATGTAGATTGTAGACTTATGTGTAAATTTGTACACGTGTGTACTGTGTATGAACCTCTCTCTCTCTCTCTCTCTATCTCTCTATTCATCAATAAATCTATTATTTGATGTTATTCTGCTGTTATTATTATTATTATTATTATTGTTATTGTTCTTCACACTCAATACATAACACCGTAAAACAGGTGAACAAGTCCACTCCTGCACCACCAACAATATACCTCCCTCCACCAGGTATAGAATGAGCACCTTTCACTGAGCTGGAGTCTTTCAGTGTCATGGTAACTTACACGAGCGAGCGAGGGAATGGATTAATGGCATGGCGTTTACCTGTGAGCAGCTGGCCAGGTGTGTAACGAGGGAGGGAGGGAGGGAGGGAGGGTGATTAGCGATTATCATACTGAGGTATACAGGTGTGTGTGTGTGTGTGTGTGTGTGTGTGTGTGTGTTATTCTGTTTGAATTTATTTCTTTCTCTTTTTTCATAAATCTTCTTTTTCTTTAGTGTCTATCTGTCTGTCTCTCTCGCTTTCATATGTCTCTCTCTCTCTCTTTCTCTCTCTCTCTGTCCAGACATCCAGTTCGTATATTATCTTTCATGTCCACGCCCATTATCCCTCCCTCCTCTCCCACACCTACTCTCCCTACCTACTCTCCCACGCCCACTATCCCTCCCTCCTCTCCCACACCTACTCTCCCACGCCCACTATCCCCCCCCTCCTCTCCCACGCCCCTTTCTCCCTTTCCTCGCACTAAAGCGCTAAATGACCACAACTACTTATCCTAAAGCTCATCTTCACACCCGTCTGAGGTGAGTCCGCCCCTCACTCCCTCCTACCTTACTCGTCCTTCTTTCTATCTTCACTTCATTCGATCTGTAGTTGACTATCATGCTCTCCATCTTGTAACCATTCCCTCTAAACAACTAAACAGCCTTGATGTAGTACAAAATGAAGCCATACGCATCATTCTAGGTTGCCCAAAATGCACCAGAATTGTAAACATGAGGAAAGAGCTCGGACTGCCCTCCCTATCTGAGAGGATAGCTCTACTTAATACCATGTTTTGTGTCAAACTTTTGAAGAACAATGGTCCCTACACTACAGCTCAAACTGAGTTGTTGTTCTATCTAAGTAATCCCGACCATCTCGCCAACCTTCCACAAAAGACTCTCTTTGGGGCGTGGCTTCATTAAAGTGTTTCAGATCTCTTGAAACTGAATGTCCCAATCACCCCAGACGAACCCATTAATGCCATTCCTCCTTGGCTGGATATATCAGTTCCTATTAATTACACTCCTGTTGGTAGTAAGAAAATGTTAAACACCGATGTGATGAGATGTGTCACACTAGAAACTATTAACAGACACATAGAGAGAATTAAGTCAAGTGAATGTTATGCTTTTACTGATGGTTCTGTGCAGACAAACACAGGTAGAACAGGCTGGGCAATTGTAATATACAGTATAAAGAAAAGATGCTGATAGTGTCAAACAAGCAAAGGCAAGACAACTGGGCCAGCACAACAAAAACTGAACTAATGGGAATCTACTTAGCTACAGACTACCTTAAAGAAAATGGAGGTGGGGTGATATTCTGTGACTTTCAAAGTGCTTTGAAATAAATTAACAATCCGTCAGGTTCTATGTCTAAAGTTGTCTGTGATATTAAAAGAAATGTGATAACTGCCAATGAGAACAACTTTCGTATTGAATTTGTGTGGATTACGTCCCATGTTGGAATTAGGTATCATGACCGTGCTGATAGACTGGCCAATGAGGCATGTAAAAAAAAAATGTTGACCGTGACCTTGGCCTGTCCAATGTTGAACTTAAAAACATTCAAGTCATGAACACTTTGGGCGAGATTTTTTTTATTTGGCACCCCCCTACACCCTTGTGTAAGGTGAAGCGCAGAAGCGTTTACAGCGCCCAACAGGGAAGCATGCTAATGCTTGCCTTATGTCTCATGAGTTAAGGGCGTAGAAGCCTGATGAGTCAAGGGCGTAGAAGCCTTAACTATAAAAATAAGTAAGTTACAGTCCTCAGTAAATACATTTTAAAATATACTATTGCTAAACTGAAGAATAAAAAAAAGAATCCCCCAAAATAAAATACGAAAGAAAAACGTAAAGTTGTCAATACAGTAACTCTCATTACCCCCCCCCCCTCCCCCCCAAAAAAACCATAATAATAATAAAAATATTAAAAAATAAAATAAAATACAATAATAATAAATTAAAAATACAAATAAATAAATAAATAAAAATAAAAAACGCATTTATAAATTTGAAAAAAAAAATATATATATATACCCATATTCGTATATAATCCTCTGTATATAGCTTTGTAATCCATTATGGACAAACAGGAAAAAATATAAAATACTCAGTTATTTAAAAATAAAATAAATAAATAAATAAACTCGCCCCAGTGTAAACTTTGAGTTGTTGTTTTCCTTCTCTAGCTTCTCGTGGTGGTGGTGGTGGGGGGTGGGGAGGGGGAGGGGAGAGGTAGGGAGGGGAGGTTGAGGTGGAGGCGGGGTAGGTACAGTAGCTGGGGACCAGAAATCCCTCAGTAAGGCTGCAGGTCACACGTCCACCCCCACACAGAAACGCACCTCACCACGTAATGAACAGGTGGTAGATGTGAGACCAGGAACGTGTGGTCATGTCTCATTACAAACAAACAAACAAACAATCATCATTATACGTCAGGGTCATAACTATGCAAACAATGTACGGCAAGACAGTAAACAACACCGCAATCTTCCTCACTGGTGTAAACAACTAATGTGTACCTACAAGCAAAAGGGAAGATAAGCCCACGGCCAGGACCTTACAAACAACTTCTACAAAACACAAACACTGTAAACATGGGAGATCTAAACAGATCAATAAGTAAATTTCGTCAAAACTGCAAACAAAGACGATGGATGAAGAAGTAGACAGACAGACAGACAACCAAGCAAACAATGTTACAGATTATGTTGTAAGAACATAAGAATGGAGGAAACTGCAGCGGGCCTATTGGCCCATACTGCGCAGTCCCATATTATACACCCAACCCAATCGCTCATATATCCATCCAACCTATGTTTGAAGCTATCCAGCCTATTCGAGTTAATGATGATATTTGGGAACTTGTTCCACTCGTCCACTACTCTATTTCCAAACCAATGTTTACCTATTTCGCGCCTAAATCAAAATTTTTGTAATTTAAAACTATTGTTACGAGTTCACGACACTGAGCATGGCCAAGAAGGAAGTCGAATGAGAAGATGAACTTGGGTGTAGTAGGAGGAGGAGGAGGAGGAGGAGGAGGAGGAGGAGGAGTCTAGTTCCGTATCACATGGTCAGTCAAGTGTCCAACGCGACGTTATTTAACCCTGAATTAACGTGATGTGTGCGGGAACCTCACCCTTTACAGTACAGTGCCACACCTGACCACGGCATCTGCGGGAAGGCCAACATGGCGACGGGTATTTACTGTGGTAAAAGTTTCCGGATTTCCAGATAATTTTTCTGAGAATGTTGAGATTTACGGGGCATTTACTCTTTACTGAGGATTATAAAACACAATTACTTACGATACAGTTTTCATAGAATTTTCTGAAGTGGTTGAGATGACCGACGGAAGTTCTCGGAATCCATTACTTGCGTCGTATTCTAGAGTGAGTGATCTTACATTGTTAGTTCAGGGGGAAAATGAACGTGCGAGTCTTTGAGAAACCTCCTTTGTATCGTAACGTCCGTGAGCCAATTGGCTGCCTCCTTACATCACCAGTTCGCAGAAACAGCAACATACCTGTACAGATCTTTTGAAAATTTACCTCTTGTGTCGTATCTTAAAAGAGTTTCAGTTAAATGCGTTCGTATATTTGAGGGAAAAATATAACTTACAAACCTTTGATAAATCTGACTCCTGTTGCAGCTTCAGTGAATCAGGTAAAGGAAAATTCAACGCTATTACCTTTCAGAATATTATCCCAGGTGTGACAGGTGATTATTTTCCTAAGTAGTGCTGTAACTGTAACCAGAGTATGACTTCAAGATTTCAGGACTGATGCATCAGTAAAAGATATATTATAAAACTTCAGGAGACACAATGGTAGATAATGGTGCAAGTTAAAAATAAATAAATACCGAATAATTAATAGAATACATTTCAAGACAATAAAAGCTGTACGTAGTAAGAGTTCAACGGCCATGACTGTGTAAATAAAATAAGTAAAATGTTTTAAGACAAATAAAGACAAAATTGGTATACAAGACAATATGACAATAAAGAAAAACAAAACAACTAACGTGACAAACACCTCCAGGAAAGAAAAATCAACGTCGACATCAACAAAGAAAATAAAAAACCAGGGGACGAATAAAGACAAAATGGAACAGTTATAAAGACAAAAGACATAAATAAAACACTAAACATTCCATACAATGTGACATAAGTAACAAAGAAAATGAAAGAAGAAAAAACAGTAAGAAAAACACGAACACGTAACGACAACAAATGGCTTAACCCGACGAATTCCCGGGGTGAAAAGTCCGTCTGTGGTCCAAGGTAAATAGTTTTGTCCGGGTGGTGGCCGAGTGTGCCCTTAACACCAGCTTTTAACCCCAAAGCTTTCTCCCACTTACACCATGCTGCTTTCTCTCTTCTAGTCAAGCTTAAAAACTGTTCCTTTCTCTCTTCTGGTCAAGCTTACAAACTCTTCCTTTCTCTCTCCTGGTCAAGCTTTCATACTCTTCCTCTCTCTCTTCTAGTCAAGCTTACAAACTGTTCCTTTCTCTCTCCTGGTCAAGCTTACAAACTCTTCCTTTCTCTCTCCTAGTCAAGCTTTCTTACGCTTCCTTTAGCTCATCTAGTCAAGCTTACAGACATTTAAGGTATTTTCGACTACAATTGAATCTTAACTTTCCTCATTATATAAAGGAAAGTAATTCATGATACTTTCTATTATAATATGGACTTACTTTCTTTCATCGTGTTTACTCACTGTCATGGGGACTTTCTCTTGCTCTCGTATTTCAATTTCTCCGCTTTAGGATCCTCAACACTCATGTCCAGTAACCACATCTGGCCAGCTTAGAGTACTACTTTCCCTCCACTTTCTCCTACTCTCTCTAACTTACATGCCCCTCCCTCCCTTCCTCCCTTCTGCTGCGTACCTCACCTCCTACTGCCTCTTTACTAGTGGATAGGGTCTTTTGTTTACAATGGTCAGCTGATATGACCACGTGGTTTGTTTACAATGGTCAACTGATACGACCACGTGGTTTTGTTTACAATGGTCAACTGATATGACCACGTGGTTTTGTTTACACTGGTCAGCTAATGTTATGACCACGTAGTTTTGTTTTGTTTACATCGATGAGCTGACGTATACCTGTTTTTTGTTTACAAGTTCATCTCATTACCGCGCACTTCTGTTACCAATAATCAGAATACGACAGCACACCTGCCTTGTTTACATCGATCAGCTGATGTCCTTAGTGGGTAATCTTATTTGTAATGATCAGCTATTGCCCCGCAACTCCACACCCCCCCTACTCCTCCACACACCCCCACCACTCCTCCACACCCCTCACCACTCCCCACTCCCACCACTCTCCACATTCCCCACCACTCTAATAACCCCACCCACTCACCTTACCTCAAGGCCCCCCACCACTCCCCACACCCCCACCACTCCCCACTCCACCACACCCCTCCCACATCCCCCACTAACACCCTCTCCAAGACCGTCCTCAGCCTCGCCTCGCCCCATACCAACAAAGGAAGAATACTCATTAGGCCAGTCAACCAACTTCAACACACCAAAGAGAACGATACTGCTTCCAATATTTTCTTCCTAATATATCAAAGGGACGAAAGAGAGGAAGGAGGAGGAGGAAGAAGAAAATAAGGAGGAGGAGGAGGAAGAAAAGAAGGAGGAAGAAGAGGAGAAATTAAAACTAACTTAACTGTTTCTTCCATTTCAACTTGTCTTCGCTGTTCATTATCAGACACAATGAACCGATGGACAGAGAACCACCCAGGGAAACGGACCAGAACCGCTGAGACGAGAACCAGACTCTACTGATCAAACTGATGGATGTTCTTTGTTTCGCAGCCGAGGATCAGGGGGAGCAATGTGAGGGGAAAAGTGAAAGGTTGTGAGGGGAGAAGTGAGAGGTTGTGAGGGGAGAAGTGAGAGGTTGTGAGGGGAGAAGTAAGAGGTTGTGAGGGGAGAAGTGAGAGGTTGTGAGGGGAGAAGTGAGAGGTTGTGAGGGGAGAAGGAGAGGTTGTGGGAGGGGAGAAGGGAGAGGTTGTGAGGGAGCAGGAGAGGCTTGAGGGAGGAAGCAGAGGTTGTGAGGGGAGAAGTGAGAGGTTGCAGGGAGAAGAAGAGGTTGTGAGGGGGAGAAGTGAGAGGTTGTGAGGGGAGAAGGAGAGGTTGTGAGGGAGGCGGAGAGGTTGTGAGGGGAGAAGTGAGAGGTTGTGAGGGGAGAAGTGAGAGGTTGTGAGGGGAGAAGCGAGAGGTTGTGAGGGAAAGGTGACAATAAACTCTCACCTACACAACAACAATAACAATAACTATCAACCACAACAACAACCATTTACCTACACAACCACCATCAACCTCAAACAACCAGCCCGCCCCTACGCCACCATCAACCTCGCATCCCAGAAACAAACACAAATACATTTATATCTTTTTCCCCCTAAACACACACACACACACACACACACACACACACACACACACACACACACACACACACACCTACCTTCCTCCTCCTCTTCCTCCTCTAACCCCCCCTTTTCCTTTTCCAGTCCCCTTCCTCTCCATCTCCTCTTCTAACCTTTCCCCTTCGTCTTATCTCCTCCTCCTCCTCCTCCTCCATATCTCCTCCCCTCTTCTTCCCTCACTCTCCCCTCAGAGGCGTGTGATTGGACCACCATTTACCTGGCCATAACCCGTTCCTTATGTGTTCTACAGCTGCTCTAATGTACCTCACCCTCACACCTCCCCTTCCCTGCCCTCACACTTCCCCTACCCTGCCCTCACACCTTAAACTCCCTTACCGGCACCCCACCCTTCTTTCCTTCCTTTCCCTCACATCTCCCCTTCTTTCCCCTCACACTTCCCCTCCCTTCACACCTTACCTTCTCACCATCACACCCCTCCATCCCCTCACACCTTACCTTCACACCTCCCCTCCCTGCCTAATACTTCACTTCCCCTCCCTTCACAACTCACCCCACCCTTCCCCTCACACCTCCCCTCTTACCCTCACGTTTCATGCTTCACCTCCTCATCACCAAACACCCAGGGATCCCAACCAAACACCCTCACCCCGCCACTGGTCGGTGCCACAACTGTAAACAAACAAGACAAACAAACACACGGCAGCACCATCTCACACGTGGTAGCACCTCCCCACACATGGTAGCATCTCCCCACACATGGTAACATCTCCCCACACATGGTCGCATCTCCCCACACATGGTAACACCTCCCCACACATGGTCGCATCTCCCCACACATGGTAACACCTCCCCACATGGTAACACCTCCTCACACATGGTAACATCTCACACATGGTAACACCTCCCACACATGGTAGCATCTCCCCACTGTGTGTACCTCCCCCACACATGGTAACATCTCTCCACACATGGTAATATCTCCCCCACATGGTAGCATCTCCCCACACATGGTAACACCTCTCCACATGGTAACATCTCCCCCACATGGTACCTCCCCACACATGGTAACATCTCCCCACACATGGTAATATCTCCCCACATGGTAGCATCTCCCCACACATGGTAACTCTCCCCCACACATAGTCGCATCTCCCACACATGGTAACACCTCCCCCACATGGTCGCATCTCCCCACACATGTGCACCTCCCCACACACAGGTAACACCTCCCCACACAGTAGCATCTCCCACACATGGTAACATCTCACACATGGTAACATCTCCTCACACATGGTAACATCTCCTCACATGGTAACATCTCCCCACACATGGTAACATCTCCCCACACATGGTAGCATCTCCCCACACATGGTAACACCTCCCATGGTAGCATCTCCCCACACATGGTAACATCTCCCCCACACATGGTCGCATCTCACATGGTCGCATCTCCCACACATGGTAACACCTCCCCACACATGGTCGCATCTCCCCACACAGTAACACCTCCCCCACACATGGTAGCATCTCCCCACATGGTAACATCTCCCCACATGGTCGCATCTCCCCACACATGGTAACACCTCCCCACACATGGTCGCATCTCCCCACATATGGTAACACCTCCCACACATGGTCGCATCTCCCCACACATGGTCGCATCTCCCCACACATGGTAACACCTCCCACACATGGTCGCATCTCCCCATGGTAGCACCTCCCCTAAAATTTGACGACCATTGGGTGTGGATGGTACAGGTGATTGAGTAGTAGTAATGGTGGGTGGTAGGGGTGGTCGTAGTGGTTTGGTGGTACAGGGTGGTCGTTAGTGGTGGGTGGTACAGGGGTGGTCGTAGTCGTGGGTAAGTACGGGGTGGTGGTGGGTGTACAGGGGTGGTCGTTGTGTGGGTGGTACAGGGGTGGTCGTAGTGGTGGGTGGTACAGGGGTGGTCGCAGTGGTGGGTAGTACAGGAGTAGTCGTGGGTAGTACAGGTGTGGTCGCGGTGGTGGGTAGTACAAGGATGGTCGCAGTGGTGGGTGGTACAGGAATGGTGAGTGGTACAGGGGTGGTAGTGGTGAGAGGAGGCAGTACACGGTTTAGTGTATGAGTACCGTGGATAAACACTGTCCGGCACTGATTGATTACACCTGTCTCATCTGCCGTGACCTGACGTGTACAGTGATACACCACCACCACCACCACCACCAACAGCACCACCACCAACAGCCTCTTCCTCTCCCCCATCAGCATCCTCTCCCTTACCCCCACCACCATCGTCTCCCTCACCACTCACCTCACCCTCTCCCCTTCATTACCCCCACAAGACGTGTTTGTGTTTGTTTACATTCTTCGTGTATGGCCGACTGGCTGGGGCTCAGTAGTAAGTGTATGAAGCTTTAAGTAAAGTCAGTTTAGGGCTCTCCTAGGTGAGATTACGACTACACACACACACACACACACACACACACATTTACCACTCTCTCTCTAACAGCGGTTCACTTGCGTCAATAGCTTGGGTCACATGTAGGTGTAAAACAACACGAATACCTTATTATGTAGCTTATGTGTTGAGAGAGAGACAACAAGACGGGAAATGTCAGTGAACGTGAGCAGACGTGAGGGTTGTAGACAGCTGATGATGATGGGTCTAGGGAGGGAGGAGGAGGAGGAGAAAAATGGGGAGAGAGATATAGGAGTGGGTAAGGTAGTGCCTGAAAGGACTGGTGGAGAGTGACTGAGAGAAGAGAGAGGGAACACGCCACTTACTTTCCACCACACCTTCCTCCTCAGCTCACCAACCTTCCCTCCTTCAACACTCCACCACTAACCTTCCCTCCCTCCCACCACCTACCCATGACCCCTCCACCACCTCCCCATTCCCCATGACCCCACCTTCCTCATGTCCCTTCCTCCACCTCCCCCATGACCCCTCCACCATTCCCCCATGACCCTCCACCACCTCCCCCCCATGACCCTCCACCACCTCCCCAGCCCTCCACCACTCCCCATGCCTCCACCACCTCCCCACCCAGCCCCTCCCACCTCCCCATGACCCCTCCACCACCTTCCTGACCCCTCCACCACCTTCCCCCATGACCCCTCCACCTCCCCATGACCTCTCCACCTCCCCCCATGACCCTCCACCACCTTCCCATGACCTCTCCACCACCTTCCCATGACCCTCCACCACCTCCCCCCATGGCCCTCCACCTTCCCCCATGACCCCTCCACCACTTTCCCATGACCTCCACCACCTTCCCCATGACCCCTCCACTTCCCATGACCTCTCCACCCTCACACCTCCCCATGACCTCCACCACCTTCCTGGCCCTCCTCCACACTCTCACACCAGTGTGGGTGGGGAGGGTGTCTTCAGGTTCAAGGGGTCGACCCTCTAGGGGGGGTGAAGGTGTCGGGTATGGTGCTGAGGGATGGATGAGGGAGGGAAGGAAGGAAGGGAAAGATGGGAAATGAAAAAGAAAGATAAAGGGAGGGTAGAGGACGAGGAGACGAAGAATACCTAAGAAGAGGAGAAAACACGGATAGAGGAATGGAAGGAAGTTGTAGGGAGGAGGAATAGGAGGAAGATAGGCATAGAGGAGTGGGAGGGAGGGATGAGAAAGAGGAAAAGAAGAAATAAAAAGTAAACACCACCCTACACCCTGGATCCCCACAGCTCCTCGCCCCGCCCATTGAATTGAATTGAAACAGTTTATTTAGCCACAAGAACACAGATACAGAGTGGATAATAATAACAATATTAACATGGCTGAGCCAGTTGAGAACCTGAGCTCTCCTGTAGGCACCTGATATATACTATACATTTATCTCAAGGAAGTATTTTGTAACATTTAGTATCGTCTGGAATAGTACAACATGGTGGTAATAAGAACATCTTATAATGTTACCACGGTTATCACCTCAATATTTTTTTATACATAAATTACAGTGGAATTGAAAAACATAAGTAGAATGGGGAAGCAGTACAACATGGGTTGTACAGTATTGAGGTTGAACAAGAGGACAGAGCTGTCAGGATTATGTCTCGTTGGCAAATATGTTTATTGCAATGATAAGTTCTTATCTATTTACATGATAATTTCCGATAAAACGGTTGCCTCCTCCTCCTCCTCCTCCACCACAAAGCTGACTCCGCCTCCACTACAAAGGTGACTCCTCCCCCATTCATCCACACAGCTGCCTCCTCCTCCTCCAGGCAGCAGCTGCTTCCTCCTAGTCTTCCCCCACACAGCTGATTCCTCCTCCTCCTCCACAGGGCTGGCTCCTCCTTCTCCCCCACACAGCTGACTCTTCCTTCTCCACACAGCTGACTACTCCTCCTCCACACAGCTAACTCTCCTCCTCCCACCTGCAGGCTCCTCCTCCTCCACACAGCTGACTCCTCCTCTTCCACAGCTGGCTACTCCTTCCCCCTTCTCCCACACAGCTGACTCATCCTGCTCCTCCTCCCTCCCCCACAGCTGGCTCACCTCCCCACAGAACTGCCCTCCTCCTCCTCCCCTCCTCCCTCCCACCTTCCCCCACACAGCTGGCTCCTCCTCCCCCAAACAACTGCCTCCTCCCCCACACAGCTGCCTCCTCCTCCTCCCCCACACAGCTGCTCCTCTCCTCCCCCCCACACAGCTGCCTCCTCCTCGTCGACAGTCATAAATCTTGGGTTTCTGTGGTCGACTACCTTCCGAGACACGCGTGAATATTTTACCCATAAAAAACACCGTCGAAGCATTTTCTAAATCTCCTAATTTGCATATGATGATTCCCCCAGACACCCTCTAAGACTCTAAGAACTGTGAGAGTGAAGGGTGTCAGTCATCTAAGGCCCAACAGTCTGACGAAGTGGTTGAAAGAAGGTCACGTCTTGGTAATATGTATAACCTTCACCTAA
Source organism: Homarus americanus (assembly GCF_018991925.1). Classification (NCBI taxonomy): domain Eukaryota; kingdom Metazoa; phylum Arthropoda; class Malacostraca; order Decapoda; family Nephropidae; genus Homarus; species Homarus americanus. The sequence goes on along the minus strand of NW_024714170.1, from coordinate 110,427 downwards.
TTAAATATAATACATATTATTCACTAAATATATAAGAGTGAATAATTACAAAACATTGGCCAAGTTATTCCGTAGTTGATAAAAAAAAAAAATACCAACGTGAATGATAGTTTCAGTTAGGTCAGGTAAGATAGGTGTCAAGGTGAGTTAATAAAGCCAAATTATTTATCCAGGTAAACATTATTCATGTTACCTGAAGATATGGTTATCCTCCTTTCTCTGTTTATTTCACCTGATGATTAAACACCCTTATGCTACTACCACCATCACTGTTAATTACTATCAACACCATCACCCACCACCACCACCACCACACCACCACACACCACCACACCACCCAGCCATCCAACAAACTATAAGAGGAAACAAAGAGAAGAGCTCCCAGATTTTTACAAGTGTCCATCAAACACTACAACTATAATCTCCTGTCATAACGATACTCACAGGAGACCAACGGAGGACACGGAATAACTCACAAATACTCATATATTCATCACAATACTCAAATTCACTAGAGAACTCCACACAAACTCACAGAAAAATCACAACACACACACACACACTGCCGAACTCTCTCAATCCCCCCCACTCTCTGACTCTCACACACACCCAAACTCTCACGGTTCACCCAAGAAGGTTAGGCACCAGCACCAGCAGCAGTCCTTCTTAAACCAGACTTCACCATTCACACACGGCACAAAACTCACCATTACGCACATCTCTCCCTCCCACTCACAGCCTCCTTTTTCGCACTTGAAGTCTTTGGAACCTTCCCGCCACTCAACGCCCAGCGACCCCCAACATTTTGCCTCACTCTGTCATGTAAAGTGCCTCTCTTCTGCCTCACCTCCCTCCTCTCCTCCCTCCCTCCCTTCAGCCAAGGGTAAGACTCCTCAAAGCTCCCTTACGTTGAATTTCACACGGGAATGATAGTGTGAGAACGTATATAACAGGCTCACTTAAGCAACGATAGAGAGATAGATTCTACAATAAAAATTCCTAAGTTGAATTTTCGTTCTAACTGAAGCTGGAGAAATGTACGTAACTGGTCCATTTAATACAAGACATAAGGTTAGAATTTTCTTTGTAACTGATCCTATTAAAACACACTAAGGTGGCTTACCAAGGCTACAACACGGGGAACAGGCTGGCCACAATAGCGTCGAAGCGCCACCAAGACTTTACTGTAAGTAGATGCAGTTACAGATCCCTAAGTTAAAGTGGCCAAGATTATTCGTACGAACCTTTGAGGATATACCAACTTCGGATCCCACACAAGAAAGTTAAATTATTCCGAGAGAGAGAGAGAGAGAGAGAGAGAGAGAGAGAGAGAGAGAGAGAGAGAGAGAGAGAGAGAGAGAGAGAGAGAGAGAGAGAGAGTTTCTTGAGTCACTGGCTTTACAGCAGTTAATGTTATATCCTACTTTGAGGAAAACCTTCAGATTCCCATTGCCTTCCTCTCTGTCAAAAAATAAATGTTTTTTCTTTTAAGAATACAGAGAAGCAGTATATGTTTAATTATAAAATAGTTTATTATCAAAAAACAATTGTCCTGTAAAGAAAAACAAACTTTTAATCAATATGGAAGAGAAAATGCAGGTGACCTCACAGCGATACACACAAACTCAGCCATCCATCTTCTTCGGCATCCATTGACCATAAATCAGCCTTTGATGTAGCTAATAGAGACATTACACTTGAACAACTCGCTAATTTTGGCATCCTAGGTAACCTTCCTGACCTCGAGCGAGAGACAAAATGACGAGATTTGTGCGAATGTTTAGCCACGGTGTTATAACGATACGTTCACAGTTACGGCGTCTGTCCTAAATCCTTTTTGAAAGTGGCAGCGGCGAGAAGTAGATAGGTGTTACGTGTTTCCTGGCGATAAGAGAAGATATTCCCCCGACGAGTGAGTGTTACGTGTTGCCTGGCGATAATAGAAGATATTCCCTCGACGAGCAAGTGTTACGTGTTGCCTGGCGATGATAAGAGAAGATTTTCCCCTGGCAAGCGAGTGTTAGGGAGCTGCCTGGCGATGCTAAGTTGTCAGGTCTTTAGCATAAACGATCTTCTTCTCGCCGGGGCTCAGCTTGGACCTTCTCACAGGCGGCTCCTCCAACTTTTCCTCTACCACCTGGGATTACTAAACCCGCCAAAACTTGTGTTCCGCAGCGTATCTCCTTCTCTGTTCCACGTAACTCTATTTGTTCCGCGTATCTCTTTATCTGTTCCGCGTACCTCTTTCCCTGCTCTTTGTATCCCCCCCCCTCCCCCCGTCTCAGGTAGACACTCACCTGCACTAATCAGCCTCACACACTTACACCAACAACAAAAAACATCAACTTCGGATAAACAGATTATATAAAAAAACCCGTCAATCTGATTTATGTGAGAAAAACAACACAGATTTGTTTTCAGATTTTTTTGTTACCAATACAGTCATTACGTATAAAGCAGTTGAAGCCCGAACAATACTAGTAATTATAATGAAACTTTCCTCCCTCATTAAGTTTTTTGTTTAGGTTTGATCTGAGAGGGGAGAGAGGGGAGACGATTGGAGAGAGAGAGGATGGTGGGAGGGGAAATGAGATGATGGAGGGGGAAGGGGATGATGGAAGAAGGGGAGGGAGGGGGGCATGGGTGGGATGTATTGGAGAGGAGAGTTGCAGCATTGATAGGAAGAGAGGAGAGGAGGGGAGAGGAGAGGAGGGGAGAGGAGTAGGAGGGGAGAGCGTGGAGGATGAAGGAGTCTGAGTGGGATAGATATTGATTGCTATGGAGGACACAAGTAACATAACCTACAGCTGTCCATAACCTAACCTAACCTAACCTAACCAGACCTAAAATACTTCAGTCAAAAACCATCGACTATTTTTTTTTAATAAAACATCGAGGAAAAACAATAGTTACCATCACCGATAATAAATTCTTTACTATTCTTGGTGTCAATGGCCTTCATCTCTAAATGATTCTGATTACTTCACCAACAAGTAATGACAGATATGAGACTTTAGTGTTATCCCAACTGTTATGCCATCACTAGTGTTATAAGTGATCACTACAGTTATCTTGAAACTCTACTCAGTGTAAAAAATATACTAAAAAGTGTTATTAAATGTGGCAAAAGCATCAAAGACTTAGACTTATCATGATGTATTTACTGGTAATGTTGATGTTATTATATTTCAGTATAAACAAGTCGTCCAGTCATCTGTTGCTCTTCTCCACACACACACACACATGTCCCTCTCCTACTACTACCAATCCCCTCCCCCCTTACTGCCTCTTCCCGACATCTTCCCCAACCAGTTCCTTCCCAAAACACCTCTTCCCTGCCTTCTTCTCTTTAAAGCACCCCTCGCTGCTATACCTTCCCTGCCCCAAAACCTCTACCACCCTTCTTTCCTCTACCAACTCCCCCTCCCCCATTTATTTCACCATCTCTCCATCCTCCACCACTAATACCCCCTCCATCTTCCTCTCTCCACCACCTTCATCCTTTCCTCTCTCCACCTCCCCCCACCACCTCCACCTCCTCTCCCTCACCTGCCTTCACCATCCAGCCAGGAAAACAAAAGAAAGGAGGAGAGTGGGAGACACACACACACACACACACACACACACACACACACACACACACACACACACACACACACACACACACACACACACACTGTAGGAGGCGCCGTAAAAGTTATCAAGGAGGGAATGTCTCTGAGGACTGTAGTAGCTAATATCCAATCTGAGAGCGTCCGGCACCAGCATACCAAGGACCTCTGCGCCTCCACCACTTCAATACACGCAAATGTATTCCTTCCTGCGACGTGTTTCTCCTGCCGGGGTTGACGCCGGCCACACCACCTAATGCATTCCAAGCAGGTCCTCCTCCTCCTCCTCTTCCTAGATTTGTTAGCTTTTTTGTCATGCTTCCTTCCTCCTCCTCTCCCCCCCTTTCCTACCCCTACACGCCCCCACCGTCACCTCCCGCTACTACCACTGTATCTGGGAGTTCTTCAGCGTTCGTCCCTCTCCTACACTCGAGTCCTCCTCATCCTCCTCCAAAAGTACCTTTAGTCCTACCTGATCAGAGACACTCCAAGCATCCTCTCAAATGAACCTCCTACATCCTGCTTCCTTTCCCCACAGAACCCCCTCCCTCCCTTTCTTATATTAAAACATTTCCCCTATTTAACCCCCTTTTCCCTATCTAGACTCCCTTTCCAACCATATTCCCCTATTTTTATAACTATTTAACCTCCAATTTAACCCACGTTTTTAATATATATCCTCAATTTTACCCCATTTTTTAACTATCTAATCTTCAATTTCCATCTCTGAGTCAGGTGTTGTGTTGGGGCACCTTACCTTGTCCATAAGGCGCAGAAATAAAGTCATTAACTAAATCAACCTTACCGATAAAAACATCCCAACATGGTACAGTCACTCAAAAAAACTATCTGTACTTGGGAGTGATCGATGAATTTCAAAATGAACACTGTGATTCCTGTTGTCTCGGTAGGGTTGTCAAAATCATTCGTTCGTTATGTCATATTTTCTCAACACAATTTTGTAAAGATAGTTTTTTTGGGGTGACTGTACTGTACACATGACAGTTCTACCGCCTCACTTTCCCTGATCCATAGATGTATATAGTACTTCTCCAGTGTGTGTTGTGGCGAACTGCACTCACTATCACCAGCAGCACCACCACCACTACCACCACCACTACCACCACCACTACCACCACTACTACCACCACTATTACCACCACCATTACCACTACTACTACTACCACCACCACTACTACTACCACCACCACTACTACTACCACCACCACTACTACTACTCCCATCCCATTACTATTACTACTACCACCACCACTACTACTACTACCACCACCACCACTACCATCCCATTACTATTACTACCACCACCATCACTACCGCCACGACTACCACTACCACTAATACTACCACAAACACTACCACCGCCACCACCACCACTACCACCTTCAATCAGCCTACGAGGTCATCTGGGATGGCCACGCACGACCTTACTGTTTCAATTCCATTTTGCAGAACGTTTACCCACTAAAACTGATTTGTATCCCGGAATATCACTCAGTGGAGTTCCTGCCTCACTATGTCATACAACCTCCATCAGCTTAAATCATCCGCCTTCAAATGTGTCCTGTCTTTCTCATGAGCTGCTCGCCTCCTTCCCGGTGCTGTGTAGAGTTAACGACGACATTTAATCTGATTTTTCCTGGTTTCTTTTTTTATAACTACTACTACTATTACTACTATTTTTAATGGCCTCCAGTCTCCCCCAATAGCCACACCTTCGCCACCATTTTATTACCTTAAAATTAACTATCCTAATACTACTACTATTATTTTTTTAAACGTGTCCTCCAACCTCCCCTTAGAGCCACACCTTCACCACCCACTACTACTACTACTATCATAACCACCATCTCCCTAACATCATCAACTACCACCATCTCCAACAACAACAACTACCACCACCTTCAACAACTACCACCCCCCCCACCCCCCTTATAACCACAACCACCCCGGTCAAAAACCAATCCCCCACAATATCCGTATATCTGGGAGCCGTGTCACGCCCTGATAGTTTTTGAGATATAAAGGTCACGTGGGGGAGATAACCTGATAAGAGAGGTCAGGGGGCGGGGCTAGCTGCCGGGAAATATGCTAGTGGGTGGTGAAGGGGTGGTTGGGGGGTGTGGTGGGTGGGGGGTAGAGGTGTGGCTGGGGGTGGAGGTGGGTGGTAGAGGTGGGTGGTGGATGACTACAGAGACGGTGTGGGTGGGTGTGGGTGGCATGGTAGAAGGAAAGGTAGACACTCTTAGGTCAGCAACAACAGGTAAGTATAGGAGAAACTAATTAACCTCACACTCACACTCTCCTCACAATCACCTTGCACTTACCTCACACTCACACTCACAATCATACTCACCTCACACTCATCTCACACTCACACACTTAACACTCTCCTCACACTTAATCATCACAATTACAGCGATAACAAAAAACAACAACAAACACAGTAATAAGAGTGAAAACAAATAATAATAATAATAATAATAATAATAATAATAATAATAATAATAATAATAATAATAATAATAATAATAATAACAATATATAATGAAGATAACAATACTAATAACTCTCGCCTCAACATAAAGTATCACAGAAAATTAACTTAATATTTTACACCAGGTTAAGGAGCCATCACCTGTAAGGATCATAAAACATCTATTTTAAAGTTTATTTTCAACAATGATGCAACAGGTTTAGACCCATCAGGTGGCCTCGTTATTACCTGTCCGCCACAAAACCAGGACAAAACCTTATAAATTTTTTTTACGACCAAAGTCCCAATATTCATTAAGTATCGAAGTCGTGCCACAAAAACAACCCCAGTGTTCCGTTCCGTTCCGTTCCGTTCCGTCCCGTCCCGTCCCGTCCCGTCCCGTCCCGTTCCGTCCCGTCCCGTCCCGTCCCGTTCCGTTCCGTCCCGTCCCGTCCTACCTCCGACAGCGAGTTTACTGCGGGAGGGTATCGGGGCGACGACTCCTACAACATAGATTATTTACGACGGCGTAAAACTCAAATTCTTCACTATAAAAGTTGTGGGGCGGAGGAGTGTGGCGGAGACGCGGATATATGGCTTGTTGTTAAGGGGCCACGGCGGCACCCCTGACTCCCGCCCTCCTTAATGCATCCCAAGCAGGGACACCCGAGGATGGGGGGGATGAGGGGTGGTGGTGGTAGATGAGGGGTGGTGGTGGTAGATGAGGGGTGGTTTCTAGGGAGATGGGGAGCGTTGGATGTGAGGGAATAGGACCGGATGATACAGGATGGGGGATGGGAAAGTGGGGGGAGAGGAAGGAGGGAGAGGAAGGAGGGAGGGGGAGGGAGAAGGATTGGGTATATGCCATACCAAGTAGCGGGTGTTGAGGTTGGGTGTAAAGGGGGGGAGGATCTGTATAAGGCAGGTGATGGATGTGAGGGGCGGCACATTATGTATGGGAAGATTTCACGTACTACTATGAATGTAAATACAGACATAACCACATTTACGTCGGCTAATAAATAGGCTTCCAAAATATATATCTCCTACTTTTCCAATAAGTCTTTTCTCCTGCTTCTTTTTTTCTTCTCCTTTAAGCAAGAGGATGGAGTCGCCAACAGGTAGTTTGGGCTGTGTGATGAACCCGAGGAAGTGATACTTTACATATCAAGCGACTGGATCCCCTCCTGTGTATGCTTATAAGGCTTTGACACACACGCGCCCTCCCTCATGGTCTCTAAACATCTGCCTCGGCTCACGATGAAGGCAGCGACCCCTGTCATACATGAAAAGGATTAAAGACGCTGCTGAAATGAATATTGAATATATGTGTGTGTGTGTGTGGGTGTGTGGGTAATGAACAGCGGTGCATATTGATTCGAATCGGTGGTGAATTACTCTCAAGCGCTAGCCATCAAACCTGGGATTCGGATCTTGAGGGTTGAATCAATATGACGTCACAAAGGTTCCTCTGAGGGTTGGGTGGCAGAGCAACAACAATGGGACGCAATTTACGTCACTTCGACTCACTACCGAACCACTTTAAACCGGGAGCTTATCTAACGTACATCGGAATTTTTGGTTCGAACCAGTATGACGTCATAAGAAGGTTAAATAATAATAATAATAATAATAATAATAATAATAATAATAATAATAATAATAATAATAATAATAATAATAATAATAATAACATCGGAACCACACTGCCTCAAACAAGCGACGAACCAAAATAAACCACTGACCATCACGTCTCGATAAGGATCTCGGAGCAGTATGACGTAAGTTCATTGGAGTCTGGTGGTGGTGGCCGCGGGGGAGCGCTGACCACCCGCTGGTTTAGAATGTGATTTTTGTTTGATAGAGAAAACCGAAGTATATTAGTTTCAGTTCAACCACGACACACACACACACACACACACACACACACACACACACACACACACACCTTAATAATGACTACAGTTCATTTTTCTCAATACTTTACTACTGTTGTAATTTACTTGATAATTATACGCCACCAACCATTAAATATCATTAGTGATATGAAGTATATTATATCCTTCATGGATCTCACCTCGTCAACAGTTAACTAATCTATCAAATATTTGGGCAGTATTGAGTGTGGGTCGTCAGAACACCGTGAAGTTATCTACGTATAAAACAAAGAGAGTGACGAGACATCCCACGATTGGACAATGCCCCACAGTGCCTCAACACCACACCACCCAGCCCACAGTGCCTCAACACCCACCACACCCAGCCCACAGTGCCTCAACACCACACCCAGCCCACAGTGCCTCAACACCACACCACCCACCCCACAGTGCCTCAACACCACACCACCCACCCCACAGTGCCTCAACACCACACCACCCAGCCCACAGTGCCTCAACACCACCACCCAGCCCACAGTGCCTCAACACCACACCACCCAGCCCACAGTGCCTCAACACCACCACCCAGCCACAGTGCCTCAACACCACACCACCCAGCCCACCCAACACCACACCACCCAGCACAGTGCCTCAACACCACACCACCCAGTCCACAGTGCCTCAACACCACACCACCCAGCCCACATACCCCAACACCACACCACCCAGTCCACAGTGCCTCAACACCACCACCCAGCCCACAATACCCCAACACCACACCCAGCCCAACCCCAACACCACACCCAGCCCACAATGCCCCAACACCACACCCAGCCCACAATGCCCCAACACCACACCCAGCCCACAATACCCCAACACCACACCCAGCCCACAATAGCCCACACCCCAACACCACACCCAGCCCACAATACCCCAACACCACAGCCCACAATAACACCACACCAGCCCACACACCCCAACACCACACCCAGCCCACAATACCCCAACACACCCAGCCCACAACCCCAACACCACACCCACACCCAATAACACCACACACCCCAACACCACACCCAGCCCACACACAGCCCACAACCCCAACACCACAGCCCACACCCCAACACCATACCTCAACACCACACCCAGCCCACAATGCCCCAACACCACACCAGCCCCACCACACCCAGCCCACAATACCCCAACACCACACCCAGCCCACAATACCCCAACACCACACCCAGCCCACAGATAACAGCACAATTCCATCAAGGAGTACAAGTGGCTTATATAAATGATTGCCAGATATTCAATTGTAAAGTAAGGTCCGGCTGTGAACACGACTCCTAAACTCCACAGTGCGGTTTAGAGTTCTGACCAAGTTTGTGGTGGTGAAGACTTGAAGGTAAAGGTTCAGGTGTAAAGTCTCAATCTTGTGTGATGATGTGATGGTGCGATGGTGTGATGATGTGATGGTGTGGTGGTGTGGTGTGATGATATGATGGTGTGGTGGTGTGATGGTGTGATGATGTGATGGTAGAATGGTGTGATGATGTGATGGTGTGGTGGTGTGGTGTGATGATGTGATGATGTGATGGTGTGATGATGTGATGATGCAATGATTTTTTTTTATGGGATTAGCCAGCCCGGGCACAGGTCACTGACCCACATCAGGGACTGGGAAAAAAGTAAAAATATAATACTAATAATAATAATAACAAAGAACCATAAAAAAAAGATCAATAGTGAGAAACGATATACTGTACAGTATGTTGTGTTGTCAAAGTAAGAGAAGCAATTGAGACCCTGCAATTGTGTGTAAATGAGGCAGAAAGTCAGATCAGCAACCTGGGACTTGGTCACAATTTTCGTGGTGCCATATGGCAGCAGGGTCTACCATTAGACAACACAGTATGCTTCCAATATCTTCCCAGGCGGTAGTACCTCCCTGTTTGGTAGCTGCCTACTACCTACTGGTACAATTTTATGTAAATTGGTTCAGTATTATTCCTGTTAATAATTATGTTGTATATTGTTGAGTGTTGTTAGGATGTCTGTTTGATGTGAGGATGTCTGTTGGATGTCTGTTCACTGTCATCCCACATAGACTATTTTGTTTTGTTTGATTTGCTTTGGTCAGGTCAGGTTAGGTCAGGTTTGGCTGGGTCAGGTCAGGGTAAATTGCCAATCATCTATTTAGGATTAATCTGAGTGGCACTTTATCTTATGTCTGTCACTAAAAGATAATTATGTCTCTCACTGAATGATAATTACGTCTCACTAAAAGATAATTAACACCCATAAGGTAATTACTTGTAACTAACAAATTATCGTCAATGTACAACAGTTGAACATAACACCTTCCAAGACCTTACCTTCACACACCTTTATTTCTCTCCTCACCTGCTCTAGTCTCCTACTGCCCCTCACCTGTCGTCCTATCAACCTATCCCTTCCTTCTAATTAACTTTTATTATCGTTTTCTCCATTACCTTTTTCCTTTATTAATATTTAACTGTATTATTTTACTTACTTTTTCTTCATATTTAGAATGGTAGTTGTCCTCTTCTTCCCAGTTACTGTTTTATTCATTATATCTATCAACCTGTCTGTCTGTCTGTTTCGTGTCCAGCCTATATCACAGGTGTCACCTTCAGAGACAAAACGAGTTTACCTGTATAACCTGAGTATCTGTCTACGAGTCATGCAGGCAGGTAACCATGCACACAGGTGACACAATCTCCTGTGGGTTCCTCCTGTAGGTAGATCCTCCTCCTCCTCGCCTAGTCACCTCAACAGCCAGCCCCTCCCCCCCCCCACCCTCCCCTCCACTTACTTCTCCCTGGGTAGTTTGTTCCCTCCCCTTGTTTGTTCCCTCCCCTTGTTTGTTCCCTCTCCAGTAGATGCGTTTTTCATCTACCTTCTACTCTCTACCTACCCTACATATTTTCTCTCCCCTTCCCTCCATGCCAGTAGACAGGTTCTCTGTACTTCCCTCCTTACTAATAGGTTAACTCTTCTCTTAACCCTGGTAAACTCAGTGTCCCTCTCCTCTTCCCCGTGCAGCTGGTAGTCAGTCTCTCTCTCTCTCTCTCTCTCTCTCTCTCTCTCTCTTTCTCTCTCTCTCCCACGCATCACAACAGACAGATCATCTTACCCTCCTACAGGAAACACCAGGACACAGTTGCCCTCGTCCCTCTACCTCATCCCAAGAGATGGCTTCCCTCTCCTCCCCCTTGACACACTCACGTCCGTCTTTCCCTTACCCCAGCAGCTATAGTTTCCTTCCACTGCCTCCCTGTCCAGAAGTTGCCTCTCCTCCCCAGTAGCGTCCCCCTCCCTCACTCCAACAACAACTCCCTCTCTCTCTCCCTCACCCCACTAAACTCGTGTTCTTTTCTCCCTTACTCGCCTCAGCAGGTAGCTCTTCTCTCCCCCCCCTCCTCCCTGCAACCACCTGAGCAACTGGGTCATAATTACCAGATTTACCTGAGAGAAAAAAACTTGCACCAGATTTTAAATGTCTTTCCTTTTTCGTAACCCAAAATAAACCAACAACAACGACCATGAGCTATTTATTTATTTATTTTAGTTCCCGGCTTAACCTAACCTAACCTAACCAGACTTGACTTGACTTAACCTAACCTTAACCTAACCAGACTTGACTTAACCTAACCTTAACCTAACCAGACTTGACTTAATCCAATCTAACCTAACCCAACCTGACTTAAAATTATGACCAAGTACGATGATAAAGTAATGAAATAATTAACACAGGTAGAGACCATTTAATATACACGCTTAAGAGCTGACTGGTACAATAGGCTCCAATCCCATAACCCAAATCCTACTGGGTTCTATTCTAATGGGTCCTAACTCTAACAAACCCCAATTCCAGTAAGACCCAATAATGGAACCCAATTCTAATGGTTGGTTAACTTAGGCTGGGGGCCACTAGAACAAAGAACCACCAGAACAAGGGCCCACTAGAGCAATGGGTCACTAGAACAAGGGCCCACTAGAGCAATGGGTCACTAGAACAAGGGCCCACTAGAACAATGGGTCACTAGAACAAGGGCCCACTAGAACAATGGGTCACTAGAACAAGGGCCCACTAGAACAATGGGTCACTAGAACAAGGGCCCACTAGAACAATGGGTCACTAGAACAAGATCCCACTAGAACAATGGGTCACTAGAACAAGGGCCCATTAGGAAAATGGGTCACTAGAACAAGGGCCCACTAGAACAATGGGTCACTAGAATTAGGATCCACTAGAACAATGGCCCATTAGGAAAATGGGTCACCAGAACAAGGGCCCAATAGAACAAGGGCCCACTAGGACAATGGGTCACCAGAACATGGGCCCAATAGAACAAGGGCCCACTCGGACAATGGCCCATAAGGATAGTGACCCATCTGACCTGTAAACACACGACTATGCTTGGCCTTTAAACAATCAAGTGAGTTTCTTCCCCGCTGAGAAACCTAAAATAAAAATGTGAGCGACGTCATTATCATTTTCTCCGTCGAGTTGTCTAAATGTCACCCACACGGAGTTGGATAATTATCTGCTGGGGCGGGAAGACCCGAGGACACGTCACAGAGCGTCACGGGGTAGGGGTGGGTTAACGGGCGTCACGGGGAGGGGTGGGTTGGGAGCGTCACGGGGAGGGTGGGTTAAGGGGGGCGTCACACGGGGAGGGTGGGTTAAGGGGCGTCACGGGAGAAGAGGGGTGGTCACGGAGCTTTAGGTAAAATCTATATGATATATATTTTTTAAGTAATTATGCACACACACACACACACACACACACACACACACACACACACACTGCCTACAACATCAACATACACCTCAGACATTACTACACACAGACGCCACCCCCTCCCCGAAACAGGCCGACCTGACTAATAATGCGGCAGTCATTAATTTTGTCGTGTTTTGACAAGAGTAAGCGGCCATCCTCTGCCTCCCAAGCCTGCTACTCTCACTGTCCTCTCCTCTCACTATCTTCACCTCTCACTGTCCCTCACCTCTCACTATCTTCACCTCTCCCACTGTCCTCACCTCTCACTATCTTCACCTCTCACTGCCATTACCTCTAACTAACCTTATTTATTTACAGCATCATACCCTCCCCGTTTCTCACAATACAATCATTCCTCACCTCTCATCCTCACTACTATCCTTAACTCTTCCTACCACCCCACTCATTTAGCCCTTCACCATCACCTCCTCACCACTCACTCTTTCCCCTCACCTCCCCCCACATTCTCACTTCTATACTCACCACTCCTCTCTCTCTCTCTCTCTCTCTCTCATCTTCACTCACACCCTCACTCCTCACAATCCCCCTCACCTCCCTCCACACCCTCACCCTTCCCTGTTGACACTCATACACAGGGCCACGAATCTTCCATTACAGTCGCACCCAGTCAATACGCATCTCTCACACCCTCCTCACTCTGTCTGTATGTCTGCCTTTCTGCCTGCTTGTTTGAATGCTTGACAGGGTGTTTGACTAACTATCGGTATCAGCCTGACTGACTGCCCTTTTTGCATGACTTAACTGCCTGGCGTGCCTGCCTTACATACTGCCTGATGTACTGTACTTGCCTTCCCGACCTGCCTGTCATCCGGCCCGCCGTGCGTGCCTGCCTGCGGAAACCAATCAGCCTACCAGAGCCAGCCAGCCGAACGATAGTGCCAAAGGGACGGGATCGAGTGTCCTTACCATCAAACACTTGAGCTGTGTATAACACGCTCCCTCTTCACGACCATCCCCAACCCCACGACCCCGCACTACACCCCGACCCCATAAACGCACGACCATCCCAACCCCGACCCCGCTCGACCACCCCAACCCCACTTGACCCGCTCGACCACCCCAACCCGACCCCGCTCGACCACTAGCCCGACCCCCGCTCGACCATCCCAACTGACCCCGCTCGACCACCCCAACCCGACCCCCGCTCGACCACCCCAACCCCGACCCCCGCTCGTCCATCCCAACCCGACCCCGCTCGACCATCCCAACGACCCCCGCTCGACCATCCCAACCCGACCCGCTCACGACCATCCCCAACCCCACGACCCCCGCTCGACCATCCCAACCCCACGACCCCCGCTCGACCACCCCAACCCCACGAATCCCTCTACCAGCCTCGTCACCTCTCTTCCCACTTCACCCTACGCCCTGAGCTTCGTCACCCCCCGCCCACACCGGACCCTACATCCAGAACCTCTTCGTCGTCCCCACGCCCACACTTCGCACACAGCACCTCTTTGTCACACGCCCACACCCAGAACCTCTTCGTCATGACCCTCACATACATGAGGACATCACCTTGAGTAATAATAACAACAGGTTTAGTGATGGAGACTAAGCTGAGAATCTCATTCAAGGCTTATGTCCGGTGAGCCACACATACAGGATCTGTGTGAAGGAGCAGCTTGTTGTCTAAAGGGAGACCCGGACGACTTTACTGTGAAGGACGAGATAAAACAAATACCTTATATAACATATTGACTCCCTCTCTGTACACATCATGACGTGAAGAACAGGAACACAGTATAAGGTGTTGCTCTACCATAATATAAAGCCTTAGTAGACACATCACAACACCTGACGTTCCTGATACTCCATTATGGGTGTGACGTATGGTGTAAGAGTCTCAGTGCTATTGGTCATTGTCTATCTACCTGGTGATGAAGCCAGAGAAGACAACCTCGTTCACTGATGATGCCTAAGAAGACAATGTGTGTACCCTGACTAGTGTGTTTTAGGAGATTGGTGTCATGTGTCAGGGAGGCGGCTGATATGGCTTTAATGGTGTCAGTTGGAACTGTTTATCCGGGAGGTGGTCGGGTAATGTTCTTCTATTAGTATGTTTATTAACTGCTGCATCTGTCAGTAACATTGCGCATTACAAAATCTTGTCAGATCATTTCACACTGACCACTGACCTTACTACTGACACCCCGCTACGCCTCCCCGGGGTGAGAGACACCTAGCAAGAGAACCGCGGGGTACTTCCCTGACCGAGAGGAGAGAAGATAATGTAAGGTCGCTGACAACTGAACTGCGACCACTACCTGATGAACCAAACGTTACTGCCAAGTAGATACTAACACAACGCATCTTGACTACCTCGCCAAAAGGTTTACAACTTACTAACTAAATGTGCGGCAGACTGAGGTTGACAGGTGTTTAATTCAACTCAGAAAAAGTGGCAGGAGGATGCTGGCTGGAGGGATTTTATGGAAGATGTAGTGAAGAGTGCGGCGCGTGAGACCATTTCAGCGTGGCTCACTGCTGGCAGCCTTCATGATGGTCCAGTTGCAAATAATATCCGTCAAACCAGAGTCAGATTTAAACTGTTGCCAAAGTAGAACACACGAGCAGCAGCTCACAGCCCGCTCACTGGTCACCAAACTGGGTAATGGCCAGTGAAGGAATCCTTCCCAGGGCGTGTTAACGATACTGATAGGGGGCCGGGGAGGAGGCGACACATGCCAGGTGAGGACAGCACACATGGGGTCTTGAACTGTGTGGAGGATCACATCGGGAAAGACATGGTGAGTAGATTACAAATTGTGTCGTTGCAGGGCTTCAAAAGCAGGACTTCCAATGACATAAAAAAAATATTCAGAGGAGACTTTCTAACAGTGAGGGCATCACGGCCCGCTATAAGAGGCTTACAGGTAAACGCGTCCCAGGGTGGTGAAGCCACAGCTGTACACGCCTCACTCACCCAGCACTGTATAATTGTCCCATTCCTCGGGTGAAAAAAGCGAGTTTATCGAATAACTGAACTATTGTTATTACCACCATTATCTGGGACACAGTGAAGCACCAGTGGATGCACTAAAGAGGCAGCAAGAGTACCTAGACACAGAACAACATCTTAATATAAAACAAACACACGACTGAAGTACTCACCCGTGTGTACTGTAGTTTGTTGTAACAGTCGAAGCTGACCTGTTTATATTGGCTGTACAGTGTTAAGAATACGTTTGTTTACCTACAGCGAGATCCTGTTGCACTAAAATTAATGCTTGTATTATTATTATTATTATTATTATTATTTCACCTCTAGCTCAGAACCCCTTCGTCACACTTAATGCTTACATCTTACGCCCATGACCAGACCACCCACCACGCCCGCACCCCACGTCAAGGACCTTCTCACCCCACAACACCCACAACCTACGCCCACGACCTCTTCACCCCCTAAATACTCACACCCCATGACTAGGAACTCGTATAGCACCCCACGCCCATGACCAGGCCACCCACGCCCATGACCAGGCCACCCACGCCCATAGCCAGGCCACCCACCACGACACCATAAACATAAATCCGACCTTAAGTTGTTTGGTCAGTGTAGAATCTCCCCTTACCCCTCTCCCTACACCCCTCCTTCCCCCTCACCCCTCTCCCCACACCCCTCCTTCCCCCTCCTCACCACATCCCTCGCCCCTCTCCCTACACCCTCCTTCCCCCCTCTCCACACATCCTCGCCCCTCACCCCCCTCCCCACCCCTCCCTCCATCTGTCCCCTTTTCCCCACACCCCCTCCTCCCGCCTCCTCACAAGCTCCCCCCCTCTTCTCCCAACCCTTCCTCCCCTCTCCCCATAAGGTCAGTCCTATCTCCCTCTTACATATTTCTCCCTTTATACCCCAGCTATCACTTTCCCACCTCTCTTCCATCTCCTCCCTCTTTATTACTCTCCCTCCTAACTCATTTTCCCCTATCACAGTACTTTACTTTCATCACCTTCCTCTGTTCCATCACCCTACCTCCCTCACTATCGTTTCCCCCCTTCACTATCCCCTGTTCCATTAACTTCCTTCCCTCTCCTCCCCCCTCTCATTATTCGCTATTCCATTATCCTTCATTCCTCTCCTTTCCTGCGTTCCATGATCCACACTCTCTCTCTCTCTCTCTCTTCCCCTGTCCCTTCCTTTAAATCATCTCTTGAAAAATATCTATTGTCTAAGTATTAATATTTTTTGTAATACCCACTATATTTACAGTACTTGCTTTTATTGTACCATCAAAACCGTTTTATCGGAAATTATCATGTAAATAGATAAGAAATTACCATTGCAATAAATATATTTGCCAACTAGACATAATCCTGACAGCTCTGCCCTCTTGTTCAACCTTATTACTGTACAACCCAAGTTGTACTGCTTCAACCATTATATTTATGTTTTTCAATTCCACTGTAACTTATGTATAAACTTATAATATAAATGTAAAAAATAAAAAATAAAATAAAATAATAATAATAAAATAAATACATAAATAAATAAATAAAATAAATAAATATTGAAGTGATAACCGTGGTAACATTATGAGATGTTCTTATTACCACCATGCTATGTGTACTATTCCAGACGATACTAAATGTTATAAATACTTCCTTGAGATAAATGTACAGTATATATTATCAGGTGCCTACAAGAGAGCTCAGGTTCTCAACTGGCTCAGCCATGTTAATATTGTTATTATTATCCACTCTGTATCTGTGTTCTTCTGGCTAAATAAACTGTTTCAATTCAACTCAAATTCAATTCAATCGCCCCCCCCCCCACCCTCTTCTCCCTGTTCCACAACCCTACCATCCTCATCTCCCTGTCACATCATCCCTTCTCTATCCCTTCACCCTCCCAGCATCTCCCTGTCCCATCATCTCCTTTTCCTCACTACACCCTATACCACAACTCCCCACCTGGCCCAGGTGATCAACCATACATACAGGTGTCGTAAACATTGCTCGGGCTGCGTGGACGACTGTGCACCCATCACCTACATCACCATACCGAGGAGAACGCCCAAACACGCCCACGACTCTCACTCACCCTCAGTATAC
The DNA here is from genome assembly GCF_018991925.1 of Homarus americanus. Lineage (NCBI taxonomy): Eukaryota > Metazoa > Arthropoda > Malacostraca > Decapoda > Nephropidae > Homarus > Homarus americanus. The sequence goes on along the minus strand of NW_024714170.1, from coordinate 92,561 downwards.
CTCCCTCAGAGACGGCACCCAAGATCCTCCCACATACATATATATACATACCTACAGTCACACACCTGTAACCACATACCCTGCACCCACATACCTCACCTGTTGGCCGTGTGCCTTTCAGGTTACAACACTTCCTACAGCTATTCAACGCCAAGTCTAAACACTCACACACCTGATCTTTAAATATTCTCCATGTTCTTCTTCTTTTCGCAATAATCTGGTTATTCTCTCTCTTCCTTAACTCCTCTTCCTCTCCAATTTTGTTCGTCTATTAGTGTCAGCTTGAATGTTTTGTTTGATGTCCCGTCTTAATGTCTGTTTTCAGTATCTTCCTGTCAGTCTTAATGTCTGTTTTGATTGTCTCTCTGCTAGTATTAATGTTCTGTCTGAACGTCCTGTCTGTCTGTAATCTCTGTCTTTCTGACTGCCTCAATATCTCTTGCTTCCGTGTCTGTCTCAGTGTCTGTCTGTTTTTACTTGTGCGTGTCTCTGTGTGACGACCTACCTTTATACAAGAATGAATTAGATAATGATATTGTTTGCGAACAGGGAGGAGGAGGAAGGGGAGAAAAGAAAGGAGGAAAAGGAGGAGGGCTAGAAGGAGGAGGGAAGGAGTAAGGAGAAAAGAAGATGAAGAGGAAGGAGAGAGGAAGAGGAAGGGGAGGAGGATGAGGATAGAACTATCTCTAACTAGCCGTATAACAACAGCTGTCGCGGTTAGTACCAACCCTTCGTCTCAATGACCCAATACCCTTTAACTGTCAGGTCACACTCGTCTCACACTAACACACCATCACCAGAGGTCAAAGGGCACAGTGAGAGGGAAGGAGAGGTGGGGGAGGGAGGGGGGAGAGGGAGGGAGGCAGGAGGGGGGGATGAAGAGAGGGAGGAAAGCGACAGCGAAGGGATATATTTCAGCTGAACTTAACGTTTTGGGGCGGAAAATTAGTACCTAAATTAGTAAATAAATAAACAAATTGGACTTTCCCTGATTTAAGTCTGTTTTTTTTTCTTTGACGAATTAATAGGCAGAGTGGCATTACCCTGATTTATATTAGTGAATTAATTACAAAACCGAGCTAGAATTAATGCAATTTAATTTGTCGCTTTTAATCGATGAAAAATTTACTTGGTACAACAAATAATTGGATAAATTAATAAAGTTTTGCATATAGAAAAATGTGATAAGAGTGTGAAAATAAATTATTATTTTTTTTATAATCTGCCCCGTGAGGTGAAAAGAAACAGATGCCACACGCGTTACGGTCACACCCCAATTGACCCCGCGTGACCTGCCTGACCTGGGACAAATAAGCCATGTGGCCTAAACTTCCGCAGGAAATGGTTGACAAAGTGAGGGTGAGTGGTGTTAGGTCCTGTGTCTGGTGCTCACCCAATCACCCACTCTACCCACCCACTCATCCTTCCCTCCCTACCCTCATCAACCTACACCCACACTACCACATACATGACCCACACCACCCTACACACCCACACCAACACCCCCTCCACATACATACACCCACCCCCAGACAAAACCACACCCTCACACACACACACACACATCCACACCACCAAACACCCACCACCACCTCCCAACATCCACCCCAACACCCACACACCCACCCCCACCCACCCACCCCCTCGCGTCTGGTGCCTTCAAACCCATAATTCTACATCGTACTGTTTGTTTGTATTGTAAAGTCTTATGTGATCAAAGGGACTCAACGACCCGTATGTTGTGTGGTCTTGGCTGACATATTGTAATCTGATAGCTTAAGGTGTTTGGACTTAATGGTGATATTGACGCGTTTATTATTATTATCATTATTATTATTATTATTATTATTATTATTATTATTATTATTATTATTATTATTATTATTATTAGATTTATTATTTTAATCGTTACAGAAAGACATCAGGCTCAACAAAATCACAGCTACACCACCAAACACAACCACATAACCATACACCACACACTCTTACACCACCATACCACCACACTATCAAACACCATCACACCACCACACTATCAAACACCATCACACCACCACTACAAAGCCACAATTCAGCGCCATCATATGCAATTCTGATGTGAGGAAAGGCGGCATAATATACCAGAATTACCTCAACTTGGAGCGAGCAAATGTGAAAACTTGAGGTGGTGTGGCCAGCTCCACCGTATTGCCAGCCGTGTAACTTTAATGAATATTTGAATACGTTCCTCTAACTCCCGCCACAATGCTGAGGGCAACGCTATGATGGATGTTGGAATGGACACCGTGGACAATGCTGAACGCCCACTAAACGCCGCTGACAATGCTGAACGCCCACTAAACGACGCTGACAGTGCTGAACGCCCACTAAACGACGCTGACAGTGCTGAACGCCCACTAAACGCGACTGGCAATGTTGAACGCCCACTAAACGGCGCTGACAATGCTGAACGCCCACTAAACGACGCTGACAGTGCTGAACGCCCACTAAACGACGCTGACAGTGCTGAACGCCCACTAAACGACGCTGACAGTGCTGAACGCCCACTAAACGACGCTGACAGTGCTGAACGCCCACTAAGCGACGTGGACGACACACAGGTGGACGACACACAGGTGACGATACACAGGTGAACGACACACAGGTGACGATACACAGGTGGATACGATACACAGGTGACGATACGGGTGACGACACTGGGTGACGATCACAGGTGACGACACGGGTGACGACACACAGGGTACGACCACAGGTGACGACACACAGGTGGACGACACAGGTGACGTTGCACAGGTGACGATATACGGTGACGACACACGGTGGACGATACACAGGTGACGACACACAGGTGGACGACACATGGGTGAAATATAATAATCTGTACGAAGGAGAGAGACATGGCGAATGGGAGATGAAAAAAAATAGTTAAAAGGGAGAACGAAATAGGAAGAAAAGATACGAAAAAGAGTAACAATAGGGGAAGATAAAGGGTGGAAGGGAAAAGGACAGATGGGAAAGGAGGAGGAGGAGGCGGAGGAGGAGGAGGCTGTTGAAGGGAAGAGAGATCCTGCAGACCAACAAAGAATCAGCCCACAGACAGACGGACGAATTACACAACAAAACTGAACGGATGATCCCTACAGCTTATGGCGGCGTCTCCTGCACCACCACACACAAAGTTTCTTGTTTATTACCCCTTTTCCTCCTTTCCCACAACCCTCCCTTCCCATACCCTCCCCTCCCATCACACACCCTCCCCTCCCATACCCTCCCCTCCGCCGTCGCCCTCCCCCCACCACAACCCCAGAAGGTATTGTGGTGTGGTTCTCTTTTGTCCGCATGTGTGTCTGGAAATCTTGTAACTTGGAGAAAAAGAGCATTTCAGTGTAAACATTTCAACTGAGGCTTTACCCACAACACAACGTTGGTTCAGTTCTGGCGTCTCCTCCCGTGACCCCTCACCCCTTCTCTACCTAACCCCCTTTCCCCCCTCCTTCCGCCCCTCCACCACAATAACGTCTGTCGATTTTATCATCACCAACAGAATTATGTTTTTAATTCACGACACGGACCTTCAGTAGTACACCATGAAGGCGACATTGTCTGGTGTGCCCGGATTCCTTTGTCCCGTCACTCCTGTATAGTTTTTGAGGGGGACAATCTCTACCGAACCTGAGGAGGCCCCCTGGGGAGTGTGTGAAGGTCTGGGGGCCTCTAAAAATCCACTCTCAAAGAACAGGGGAAAACCAGTGATGTGTTTCCCCGTGTGCACAGTTTTCAGCCAGCGTTGGGGTGTACTTTTATGGGTCCTCCGGGGAGTGAGTGAGTGACCTGAGGGAGGAGGGGGTAATCTATCTATATAAAAAAAAACTTCTAATAACAATACCTCAATATTAGTTTCTATTAACTATGAATATACCAGTAAGTTCTCTTCACCTGTTGTTATGTTTCACTTCTCTTTATCCTGATGACCAAAGAAAGCTTTATTTTCCCCTTCCTTTCATAGTTAATACCACATTGGTCAGGTATATTGTGTTTCCTCGTACAGTCACCGCAACTCTATTCACTGACGAGGGTTTAGGAGTTCACTTAGTCAGCTCGTCAGCATCAAAACAAGGAAGAGTCCATTATCTGCCATGCGGGGGAGGAAGGACATCACCAGCTGGAGCCTCACTTACCTTCTATTGTTGGAAGAATGTAAACAACTAGAAACATTGTTTGACTTTGGTTTCTGAGACGCTAGAGGTCATGAACGTAACTCCTCCCACATATAAAATGAATACATACACTAAACGTACACACACATATCACGCAATGAAATATGTCTCTACTTCCACGCACGCACACACACACACACACACACACACACACACACACACACACTATGAGTTATGTATGTATTTCCCGACACACACACACACACACACACACACACACACACACACACACACACATACTATGAGTTATGTACGTACTTCCCGGCTCTGACATGCATACACACACGTACACACACACATTGTCCCCCACACACCGAGACACGTGCGTACGTTAAGGCTGTGACATGCATACACACATACGTTTGCTTCCCTTGTCTTATTTCTCAACCAATTTCCTTTTATTCTTTTCAACTATAATTTTGCCTATTCCAACTTCACACTTCTCCCTATTTTACTGTATTTTTCGTTCTATCTGCTTAATTATTATTTTCTCTCTCTCTCTCTCTCTCTCTCTCTCTCTCTCTCTCTCTCTCTCTCTCTCCAGCATTCCTGTAGAAGGCTAAGCAGGGGATTCAATCTCTCTGTCTCTCTCTGTCTCTTATAAAGTCGACAATAATAAACTCACCAGAACAACAGGTCTTCCTCCGCCTCCTCCTTCACCTCTTAACTCACACTTACCTGAGGGAGGAAAGATTAATTAATGGGAGGGAAAAAATCATCAAGTATCATAAGTCAATATTAGACGAAAAAAAAAGACGTTAAATCACGAATTACTATTATTTATTGGCTAGAAGAGAGCCTTGCTAATAAAACACACAGCACCACCGTTTTACCACATGACAAGACACAAAACATTCCACCAATAGGAGATCTTCATTCATGAGGGAACCAGTGAACCATGAAAGCCAGCCAATCATGTTTAAGGGATGGTCGTGTGAACGTGTGTTATGTGAAGGAGACAAACCCGTTCATTAATTGTAAGAGATGAAGGTCGAAAAACTTTGAACAGTGCCACACACACACACACACACACACACACACACACACACACACACACACACACACACACACACACAACACACACACACACACACACACACACACACACACACACATTCCTGTACTCAAAACAGGAGCTCCATTGGCCCTAAGAGGACCCCGAGGACCTAGTCGGACCTCCCTAGCAGGACCCCCTTCCCCTCCACTGCTCGATGCTCAGCCCATAGTAAGACCTCTAACCCGAAACCCCAGCAGACCCTGTAAGTAGGACCCCGCCCAAAGCAGGACCCCAGCCGGCCTGCACTCAGGGAAGTCATCAAGGGAGGTTCCTCTACCGCCCCCCAGGGACCTATTCCCTCCAAAGTACATCTACCCTACGATTGTGACCCCCCCCCATCTACCCCCTCCACCTCTCTCTTCCGGTTTCCCTCCATCAATACCTTTCACAACCTTCCTTTCTTCCCCTCTACGGTTCCTCCTTCCTTTCCGTTCTCTCCTTTCTGCTTCCTCCTTCTACTTTCTCCCCTTCCTGCTTCATCCACCCCCCCTCCTACCTCTCACTGACTCTGACAGCTACCTCAGTATACACACACAACCTTCACTGACTTTGACAATACACACACATAACCTAAACCAATATGCAACCCGCCATCTTCCCTCCCCACCTCTTCCATCCCCCACCCCCTCCTTCTCCCTCTCCCCTTCCCTACCTCCTTCTCTCCTCCCCCTCCCCTCCCTCTCTCTTCCCTTCCCTCCCTCCCTCCCCTTTCCTCCCTCCCTTTCCTCCCTTCCCTCTCCTCTTACTCCCTTCACATCACCTGAAGGCGCCAGTTGGCCCTTACGCCAATAACTGCTCCCATAGGTGTCATTGTGGACCTCCGGGAATGTGAGGGGGGGGGGAAGAGGAGGAGGAGGAGGAGAGGAGAAGGATGAAGGAAAATAGGAGGAGGAGAAAGGGGAAGAAGAATGGGGAAGTAAAATGAGGAGTAAATGGAGGAAGAGGAAGAAAAAGAGAATGGGGAAGAAGAAGATGAAGAAGAATCACACCTAACACCCCTACTTCCCACTACCACACCTAACTAACTACCACCAGCCCTTACGAGTCAATACAGGTGATGTAGGGGCGACGGTGGCCTCACTTCGACAGGTAAGGGACTATCTATTACAGGTAGGGGAGTGCACAGGTAATCAGGAAGATGTTTTTATGGGTGTACCAGGAAGTGATATGGCTTGGTAGTAGTAGCTATGAGACAGTAATAGTGGTAGTTGATGGTGGTAGCAGTGTGGTATATGGTTGATGCTGGTAGCAGTGTGAATGTATGGCCGTTGGCGGTAGTAGTGTGATTGTATGGTTGATGGTGGTAGTAGTTTGGCTGTATGGTTAATGAATGGTGGTGGTGGTATGTTGCATGGTGGTAGTAGTGTAGTTGTATGGTTGAAAGTAGGTGTTTAACTGACTGGCAGAACAACCCTCACACTCGAACCAAAGCTGATACCTTCCGCAAGAAGAATGCGGCGGCCCAGCGCCAACTTCACAAACTAAAGAATGACTGGTGTAAAAATAAAGCACGTGAAATGCAAAAACTTGCTGATCAACACAAGATGCGCGAATGTAGATACAGGGAAAGTGCAGAGAACAGCATCGTGACCAGTACATGGCCTTCACCGACCTAACCAAGGCCTTCGACTCGGTCAACAGGGAAGCCTTTTGGTGGACCCTCAGCCGTTTTGGCTGTCCACCAAAATTCATCGCCATTGTGAGGCAACTCCACGATGGCAGAAACGACAGTGTCCTACACAATGGCACCCAGTCTGAGTTCCTCCCCATCCAAACGGGGGTAAAACAAGGATGTGTACTGGCACCAACTCTTTTCCATTTTTTTGGCTGCCTTCCTCACTCTTGCCAGTACCAATTTAGCCGGCGGGGTGGACATCCAGTACCGGACGAAGGGTCATTTCAACATAAGACGAATCCAGGCAGGAACAAAGGTGTCGGCAGCTTCCATTACTGAAGTTCAGTATGCAGATGACCTCACCCTTGTCGCCCACACTGAACGCGACTTACGGGGGATCTTGAACACCTATGCAGATGTGTATGCACACTTCAGCCTCGAGGTGAATGTACGTAAGACTCAGATTCTATTTCAGCCTGCCCCTGGTTCAGACACACCTCCACCATCCATCCAGCTTAATGGCACTACCCTCTCTAATGTTACCCAAGTTCAGTATCTCGGCTCCCACCTGTCCACCACCACAGACATCGATGAAGAGATTCAACATTGGATCAGATGTGCATACCCGTGTCTTCAGCTGTAGGGAGCTGAAATTATCTACAAAGTTGCACGTATATCGAGCAGTGGTCCTCCCCACCCTGCTATATGGCAGCGAGACATAGGTCACATACAGGAGACACCTCAAGGCACTCGAAAACTTTCACCAATGTAGTCTATGTTCTATCCTCCGAGTTCGCTGGGAAGACAAGAGAACAAATGCCAGTATTCTCGCTGTTACTCGCATGGACGACAGTAGACTGCCAAGTCACCTAACGAATAGTAAACATAACGCTGGCAGGCAACTGAAAAGATATAAAGATAGTCTTAAGACAAACCTGAAAAACTGCCAAATCGGCCCCCTCACCTGGGAGACGATTACTCCACATCGTAACGCTTGGAAGAGCACCACACGAGAAGGTGTCAATACTTTCGAGTTAGCCCGACTGCATACCGAGGCAGACAAGCGCCAATGCCGGAAAGACGCTGCCGAAGCCCCTCCCGCACTAGATGTAGCCCTCCACACGTGCAAGATCTGTGACCGACCCTGCTGGTCTCGTATCCGTCTCTCGAGTCACCTCACTGCTCACCAGCCAAGGTGACATCCTTAATAACTCGTATCATTTTATCATATCTGGATGATCGCCATACTCGATTCCGAGTGGCAGCAAATTAGTAGTACAAGGTATTAGTGTTATGGTTGATGGTGGTAGTAGTATTATGGTTGATGGTAGTTGTGTCGTAATGTGGTTGATGGTGGTAGTTGTGAGGTTATATGGTCGATGATGGTAGTAGGGTCAATGGTACAGTCTTGTGGATAGTAGACGGCAATGGTATTGTCAGTGGTAGTAATGGTATGACCGATGGTGCTGGTCGATGGTAGGTGAAATATAGTCAACCACCATGACTAACCCACAATGTAGACGAGGCGGATAAAAAGATAGACATGGAAACAGACAGACAGACAGACATACACGCAAACTCGGACATACAGACATACTGTACACCAAAACTCAGACATGCACACAGATCCAGACATAAAGATACAACACACACACACACACACACACACACAAACAGACAGGTAAGACATACACGTAGACAGCGGACAGGCCAAGAGACGGAGAGAATATCACCTGTACACCAAACACCTGGTCATTACTAGCCGGCACACGCTCCCCACACCCACCCTCACCTGCATCACTGATCAACTCACCCCCACCCAGCCTTGATCACCTGCTGCTCACCCCACCACAGGTAAACCCAGATGATAGTGGTGGTGACGTTGGTGGTGACGGTGGTGGTGACGGTGGTGGTGGGCAAGAAGGGTGGTAATGGGTTTAAGTCTTGATGGTTTTTATGGTGAAGGTGGGTCAACTCCGTGGGTTTAGGTTAAGAATTTTTTTTTGGGGGGGGGATAAGACAGATTGGTTTAGGTATGACAGGTGGTTTAAAGGTGACGGTAAGTGAGACAGGTGGTTTAGTAGGTGGTAATAGAGTGAGACAGGTGGAGACATTAAACCAGACAGGTGGTTAAGAAAACAGATGGTGATGAGAGAACATCATACAAATTAAAAATCAATCTTAATCTAGGTTGGTGGTGGTGGCGGGTAACACACACACACACACACACACACACACACACACACACACACACACACACACACACCACTTACCCCTTGTCCTCCTCTGCACACCGCCTGAGGGCCTTGACGTCACAGAACAAGGGGTAGCACTGTCCATGGGGCCAACACAACTACCTGCATGACGTCACTCTCACCTTGACTCACCTCACCCCCCGACAACGAGTCATTGATCACTAACGACTCCAACACCCACTTGACTCGCCACTTCAACAGCTAAACGAGCCCTTGTTCTCCATAGACTCAACTATCTACAAGAGTGAGTTTAAGCGTTCATTGTTTGCTAACGACTGGACTACCCAATTCCATAATTTTAACCGTACTTTCTTAAACGACCTTCATCAGCAATTTAACCATCTCTTGTTTACTAATGATTTAACTACCCACTTCAATACCTTAACCACACCCTCTTTACTAACGAAACAACCACCCAATTCATCAATTTAACTACTTATCTCAACACCTTAACTACCCCTTCTTCACTAACGCATCAACCACCCAATTCACCACCATAACTACTCCTTATTAAGTTAAAATTATACAAACTATCACAAACAGAACTTAATCCAATGCCGCATCTCCCACCTTACACAACCAAACCCTATACTACATAATTTACTCAATGTTCAAGGTGATTCACGACTCAAGGCAACAAGCGCCCATCTTGGTGTGAGGATGACAGCCACGCCTCCCTCATACACCTGGAAACACCTGTATAAAGCCAACATCCGGTCCATCAATCATCTGTCTTTACCTGAGGCCGGTACAGTGTGTATATGTGTGTGTGTGAGAGAGAGAGTGTGTGTGTGTGTAATAAAGAAGTTATGACCTGTTGCCCACCACATACTGTACAGGTAGGGAGTAGAGGAACACACAGGTAATCTGACCAAATACGTGCAGGTGAGTGAGAAGCCACGACTACCTGGTGTAATATCACCTTACCCGAGCACATCCCTTACTTGTGCCTCATAACCACCATTCTCAAAGAAGCGTACGTTTTAAATTGTCCCCTTAACTGGCCACTAAGAGAACGCATCGAGTTGAGGTAGAGTCTCAGCGTAATTTCGAAACCATTTTTGGTGGTCATTTTCGTACATGTGGTTTACGTGAGGCAACAGCGCTCTTACACACCCACTTAAGGGAAAATAAACTCAACTTACGGACCTTTGAGAATCCATCGACTATCTCGGAGCTTATGTGAGTCCATCAGATACGTTCTCATATTACCACTTAAGATGATAAATTGAATGTAAGATCCTTTGAGAAATCCAAGAGTCAATATTTCGACCTAATATTTATAAATTCTATAATATCTCATCTTATTTTTTCTATCAACATATTCTTTATCTCTTATTTCTCTCTATTCTTTAATTTATTATGATATTTTCGGTTATTAATCTATTTCTTAAGACTCTATCGTCTCTCCGTATTCAATAAAAAAGGTAAGGTAAGGTAAGGTAAGGTTCCGAGTCCTTCAAGCATCTCTCTCTCTCTCTCTCTCTCTCTCTCTCTCTCTCTCTCTCTCTCTCTCTCTTGTATATGTTTTCTTCTGTCTCGTCATCGCTTCCTCCTCCTCATTCTTCTCCTCTTCCTCTTCCCCATCCTTATTATTTCCTCCTTCTTCTCCTCCTCTTTCTCTTCTTTATTATTTCCTCCTTCTCCTCCTCTTCCCCTTCTTTATTATATCCTCCTTCTTCTCCTCTTCCTCCTTCATAACTCACCCCTCCTCCCCCTCTTCCTCATCATCCACCTCCCGCTCCTTTTCATTATCTGGTATTCCTCCTCCTCCTCTTCTTCCTCATTATCTCCTCCTCCCTCAGGTGGAAGGCAGCACCAGCGGGAGTAGTTAAATAAATGGAACTTTCATGGTAGCATCTTATCTTGGTCGTCACCCCTCCCTCCCTCCCTCCCTCCTCCTCCTCCTCCTCCTTCCTTCCTCTCCTCTCCTCTCTTCCTCTTCTCCTTCATTTCCTTCCTCAGATTCTTCTCTTTCATTCCTTCCTTCCTTCTTCTGTGTCTCCACTTTTATTTTCTTCGTTCGTTTCCTTCCTTTCTCTCGTCCTCCTTCTCTTCCTTCACTTCCCTTCTTCTCTTCCTTCACTCTTTTATTTCCTTCCTCCTTTTCCCCGATTCCTCTCTTGTTTTCCACTTCTTTCTCTTATGTCCTTCCTCCTCTTCCTCACTCTCTTATTCTCTTCCATTTCCTCCCTTTTCATCTTCCCTTTCCTTGTGTCTCTTCAGCCTCCCCCTCCTCCTCCTCTCCTACCTTACCTTCTACACTTCTTTATTTTCTTATGCCCCTCATTTACTTCCTCCTTCTTTTCCTTCTCTCCTAATCTTTATTTACCTTATCATTCTCTCCATTTATCTCAATGTTTTATTTATATTTTCTATTCTCTCTCTCTCTCCTTCACTCCTCCTTTTCATCCTCTTGCCTCTTCCTTATTCGCCACCTCTTCCTCTCCATCTTTCTCTCTTACCCCTTTCCTTCCTTTATTTCTTCCCCTCTCCTTTAATCATCATTCTAATTTCCTTTTTACTTGTGTCACTATTTCTTTAACTTTTTACTCATGTCTTCCTTTACATTAATTCCTATTATTATTATTTTTTTTACTGTTAATCTCTCTTTATCTCTTCGGTTTTCTTTCGCAAAATTTTCTCTCTTCCTTTTTCTTAATATTTTTCCTTCCTTATTTTCTCTTACCTCTCCTCTCCTACCCTCTCTGTCCTTCATTCCTTCACTTCCCTCCCCCTTCCTTCCTCTCACACTATTCTTTCTCCTTCCTAACTTCCTTCATTCTTTTCCTCTTCTTCCTTCTCCTCCTCTTTTATCTTTCTCTCCATTCTTCCCTTCTCCCCTTCTTCCTCCTCCCCCTCTTCTTCCTTCTTCTCCCCATCTTCCTTCTTCTTCCCATCTTCCTTCTCCTCCTCTTTTACCTTTCCCTCCATTCCTCCCTTCTCCCTCCTCCTCCTCTTCCTCCTCCTCCTCTTCTTCCTTCTTCTCATCTTCCTTGTCATCCTCATTTTCCTTCTTCCTTTACCTTATCTTCTTCCTTCACCTCCTCTTTTTCCTTCTCCTCTCCTTTCTCCCATTACCACATTTTCTCTCCCATTCCCTTTCTCCCTCATCCCCCTTCCCCCTGGGTGGTGATGGGGGGGAATGGGAGCTTAAGGGGGGGGGACAGGGGGTACGGCCGTAGTGGCACTCAGGAGACACCCAGTACCTCCCACCTCCATCACCTGACACCCCCCTCCTCATCCCCGCTCTTCCACCCACACTGTTATTTAGGCATCCACCTCCACCCACACCCTGTCTTAGATATGTAACTCAACCCATATTCCATCTTAAATAAACTCCACTTCCATCCACACCTTCCTCTACCCACACCGCCATCCACATTACACCTTGAAAACACAAAAGAGACAATAGGTCAAAAGTGGAGGTGTCTAGTGTGGTGATGTGACTATGGTGAACATACGTGAACCACATACTATGATTATATACATTTTAAAACACACACACACACACACACACACACACACACACACACACACACACACACACACACACACACCTACGACGCCTACAAAAATCACTATGAGTCACCAGCATCAACACCTGACGTCGCAAAGCTCATGGTGACGTCACAACAAGAACGGTCAAGGTAAACTGAACCATAAACAATTTTCTTTCATTATAACCTCGTAAAACTTCCTGCCAATTTCACCTCACAAAAATTATACTAAGTTTCTAGTCTGCTTCTATTTTTTTGTCTCTCTTTCTTTTTGGTGGTGAGGGAGGGAGTGGTGAGGTGAAGGAGTAGTGAGGGGAAGGAGGGGTGAAGGAGTGGTGAGGTGAAGGAGTAGTGAGGGAAAGGTGAAGTGAAGGAGTGGTGAGGTGAAGGAGTAGTGAGGGGAAGGAGGGGTGAAGGAGTGGTGAAGTGAAGGAGTAGTGAGGGGAAGGAGGGGTGAAGTGAAGGAGTGGTGGGGTGAAGGAGGGGTGAAGGAGGGGTGAAGGAGGGATGGGGTTAAGGGGGGAGGGATTTAGGGTGAGGGAGTGGTAGGGTGAAGGGGATGTGGAAGAGGGGTTGAGGGAGGATGGAGTTAGCTAGAGGTGGAAGAAGGTGAGGTAAGGTGGGGAGGGAGGGGTGAGGGAGATAATGAGGGAGAGAGGTCGTCGAATCTCCTGGAAAAGTTTTGGTTAATTTGGCGGTGTTGGAGCTGTGTGGCAGGGAGCCAACACCCTCCCTCCCTATCCACCCCCAATACAGCTCTTACCCATCCCCAAAGCCCGTCCCTTCCTCTCCACCCCAAACACACTTCCCTCCCCAACCCAACACCCTAAACACACTTTACCCCACTTCCTCCCTCCTACAATCTGTACAAAGTTAAGACACAGCAGCGCTTCCTGCCACCCTGGCGGACAGTTCCCTTCGACATCACAACACCCAAGTACCCGCCTAAACGACTGACCACACATAATCCTTATCTCCAACACACTGCCAAAGTGAGAGTTCTTGACCACATACATAACGTGCACACTGAAAATAACATCACACAGACCATCTACACTGACGGCCCTCTTAACACTGTCTGTGGGAGGGCTGGAAGTGCTGTCATTGTGACTCAGCCTAACGGTAATGTAATAGAGAAAGGAGCTAGAATTAGTAACTGGTCATCCACTCTACAGACTGAACTACTTGCCAGACTCAGCCCTGAAACTTGTTGAAGACACTGCCACTGACAGTCTCATCATCACTGACTCCTTATCCTCACTACTTGCTCTTGATACACTAAACTCAGATTGTCACCAGCTTGTCTCTGAGGCCAGACACAAGCATATGTGTCTTGTTGACGGGGGTGTCAGGTTCAAGCTGTTGTGGATCACCTCTCACACAGGCATTAGTGAACATGATAGAGTTGATGCCTTTGAGAAACTCGCGTCCAACAATGACAATGTTGAGTACAATCAAGGACTGTTAAACAGAACCTTAAAAACTTTATTCAGAAAAGAACTTTCTGGTGAATTTGAAGCCATTAGGCAAGTACAAACAGGCACTAGTCAATCCATTGTTTACCATGATGAGATGTATCAAGTGAAACATGTATATGGAGCAAGTAACAAGATCACTAAGTTACAGGATGTTGTGACCTCTAGACTAAGGTTAGGATATAAGTACCTCTGGCAGTATGACTCAGGCAGATGTGAACAAAACTAAATGTAAAGTGTGTGGCCAGACATATGGCCACACACTCCAACACTACGTCTTAGACTGTGAAAAAATAGAACCTTATAGAGATAGATCCAAGCACACTGTGTAGGCAATGGCACAGCACTTCTTCTTTGATGACAAACTAAGGCTGTATCCACACTTCACATCTAGTACCTAATAAAAATTCTATGTACCGACATAAACAAACAATGTACTGGAAATACTCTGTAACATTCATTGTCATAATATCATGATCACTGGAGTCTAATAAACAGCCTTTGTGGCCTCTACTCTGGACTACTTTTTGACCTACCTCTCACATGATGAGTCAATTCCCTCCTCACCCCTCACCCCACTTCCCCCTCACCCCACTTCCCCCTCACCCCTCACCTCCCCACCCGACTCCTCGTTTGACCCATCACGAAAAATTAGCGAAATGGCTGCACGAAGAAGAAGGAAGAGAAGAAAAAAGTAGGAAACGAAAACTCCAATTATTAAAGGCTTTGTAAAAATCCCAGAAAAGTGAAGAAACCGGAAAGCGAAATTTCCTTCCCCACCCCACCTTTCCTCCCTCTCCACCTCCCCTCCCCACCCCAACTTCCCTTCCTCCTCTCTATCTCATCTCTCCTCCTCCCCACCTCATCTCGCCTTCCTCCCTCCCCCTCCACCTCACCTCCTCCTCCTCATCTCCCCTCCTCCATCCTCATCTTCCCTCCCACCTCTCCTCCTCCCTCCTATCTCACCTCCTTTCCCACTTCACCTCCCCTCCCCTCCCTCCCCACCTCATTTCCCCTTCCTTCTCCTTCCTCCCCATCTCATCTCCCTTCCCACCTCACCTCCCCCCCTCCCCACTTCACTTCTCCTTCCTCCACTCTCCATCTAATCTCCCCTCCCTCCCCACCTCATCTCCCCTCCTTCCCCGGCTCCCCTCCCCACCAAAATAATCGCAGAAAGGTATCGTCACAGTTTTAGAAAAGAAGGAGAAAAGGGGAGGAAATGGAAGGGAAATATAGGAGTGGAAAGGGGAGGAGGGGAGAAGGGGGAAGGGTGAAGGAAATGGAAAGAAGAAGAAGAAAGGGGAAGGAGCGAAGGGAAAAAAATACATCTTTCCTTGTTGGGGGGTAACATATTCTCTCTCTGGGGCCACAATTTCCATAATCACCGTTCTAGGGGGAGGGGGAGAAGGGAAGGGGGAGAGGGGAGGGGGAGAGAGGTGACAAGAAAAAAAAAATTATACAAGGCAGCGAGACAAAAAGGTTAACATGTGACGGAAATCAATTGGTCATCACCACGCTGGACGCTTTAGTAAGTCGTCAGGTTTTTCATTTATTCAGGGTGTCCTAGGAGCGTCCCTTTTTGTCGCCGTGTCTCTTATTTCAGGGTGTCAGGGTGTCCTAAGAATCTGCCTATCTAATTCAGGGTGTCCTAAGGATGTGTCTCTCTATTTCCGGGTGTCCTAAGGATGTGTCTTTCTGTTTCAGGGTGTCCTAAGGATGCGTCTCTCTATTTCCGGGTGTCCTAAGGATGTATGTTTATTTTAGGATGTCTTAAAGTGTCCCTCACAAGGAGTCCTTCCGGGATGGGAGGAAGTGCAGTTCTGCCTTTTCCATAACCACAACTTCCTCCCCTTCTTCCCATGGTCTCCCCCCCCCACCCCATCCCACCCCACCCCTCCCTAAACCTTCCCCATTTCTCTCCCTTCACTCCCCTAACTCTCTTCCTTCTTCCCTTATTTTCTCGATTTTCATCCTCTTTCTTCCCTATCCTTCTCATGTTTCTTCCCCCAGTCTCCTCCTTCCCATTCTCTCCCGTCCTCTACACCATTCTCCTATTTTCTCCCCATTACCATCTTTATCTTCCCCATTTTCTTTCTCCCCATCTCCACCACAACCCATTACCCTCATCTCATTCACTCCCTTCCTCCCATTCTCTGTGTCCTACTCATACTATCTCACAAATCCCTAACAGCAGGAGAATATTGCTAGTAGGGTGGGGGTGATGGTGGTGATGGTAGTATGGATGGTGGTTGTAACAGCGATGGTGGTGGTGATGATAATAGTAGAGGGGTGTTGGTGGTAGTAGTAGTAAAGGGGTGGTGGTGGTGGTAGTATGGGGGTGGTGGTAATTGAGTAGTAGTGGTGGTGGTGGGTAGTATGGGGTGGTGGTGGTGGTGGTGGTATGGGGGTTGTAGTGGTGGCAACGACGATGGTAGGGATAGTAGTAATAGTACGTTACCGATAAGGGCAAATGGTTTCAGTCTTAATAAACAAGAATTTACAAATGCCATTGCTCTAAGGTACGGTAGGCCAGTAGAAGGTTTGCCCTCCCAAAGCGTGTGTGGCTCTTCCTATGACATCGATCACGCCATGGTGTGCAAGAAAGGGGGCTTCATATGCATGAGGCATGACGCATGACGAAGTAAGGAATCTCACTGCAAATATGTTGAAGGAAATCTTTTGTGATGTCAGGGTTGAACCGACCCTCCTTCCATTGGACGGTGAGAACCTCCGTCACAGGACTTCAAACACATCCAACGAAGCCCGTGTGGACGTCAGTGCTCGAGGATTTTGGACGCGGGACAGCGAACCTTCTTCGACATCAGGATTTTTTATCCCATGGCCGCATGTCACCGTAACTTAGCTCTCGATGCTGGACACAGGATGAGCGAGAACGACAAGATAAGGAATACGGGGAGAGAATTCAGAACGTTGATCATGGCAGTTTCACTCCTCTGGTGTTCACAACCTCTGGTGGGATGGGACCAAGTGGAAGATGCTTCTACGCCAGACTCGCGGAGGTGATATCCGAAAAGAAGCAACAGCCCAGAAGTTATGTTACAGCCTGGTTGAGATGTCGACTGTCCTTCTCTCTCATTGGTCGGCTTTGCTCTGCCTCAGGGGAACGAGAGCATCGGCCCCAAAACCGACAACAGTTGCAGATATTGACTACGAGGCAACAGTCACTGAATGCCGCATAGATCTGCGGCTCAACTAACTCAACGCAGCTAGGGTAGTTACTTATGTATTAGGATACTTAATATTAAGGTAATAAAATGGTGGCGAAGGTATGGCTATTGGGGGAGGCTGCAGGCCAAAAAAAAAGTAGTGTAGTAGTAGTAGTAGTAGTAGTAGTAGCAGATGTGGTAGTAGTAGTTGTGGTAGTAGTATTTGTAGTAAGGGACGGTGGTGGTAGTAGGGGATGGTGCTGGTAGTAGGGGATGGTGGTGTTAGTAGTAGATAGTGGTGTAATGGTCAGAATGCTCGCCTCGCAAGCGAGCGGACCCGGGTTCGATCAACGGGCAGGGTGAAACTATGGGCAAGTTTCTTTACGCCGTTTGCCTCTGTCTACCCAGCAGTTTATCGATTTGCGGATCGTGTTCCGGGGTAATGGTTAGCCAGTGCAGTTGGCGAGTTGTCCGGTCTCCTCGGACTATTCCTTGACACTGGGTCATGCAGCTCGTTAACTCAGGGTGTGGTTGTTGTGTTGGCGACAGCTTCTACACCTTAAACAAATTCACGCCAAGGTTGCCGTTGGGCCGGCCATCCTCGTTACACGAGGGGCAACCATTATTAGTAGTAGATACCACCATCTACTACTAATAGTAGTGGATGGTGGGAGTAGGGGGTGGTGGTAGTGGAGGGCGGTGTTCGCAGTCGTGTGTCAGAGAGGGAGGGGCGAGAGGTCCTAAAATGCCCTCCTGTCAAAAAAACTGAGAATCACTTGGTATAATTGGTCTGGTTGGGTCAGGACGAGTGAAGGGAGGCGACGAGTCACTCTCACCCTTACACACCCGCCACTAAGGGTGATTTTACCACCGATCACACCTGGGATAAATTGCTGTTTGATTGTCAATTGACGTCAAAAATCCTAACTGGTTATCACTCGTATACATATAAATCTATTTATATATTTCTCTCTTATCTGATTTTTCGGTCATATTTTTATTTTTATTTTTTCGTTTGTGTTTTTCCTCCTCAATGAATTTTCCGGAAAGTTTTGTTGTTGTTTTTCGTTTCTGATTTAGAATTGTGTCTTCGTACAATTTTTTGGCGGGAAGAGTATTTTTATTCCCAAGGTGTTAAAGGCCTCGTTATTACACTCCCTGAACATCGAACCCCTTCATTCTTTTTCCTGTTTTTTTTTTTTTTACAAGTCACGTCGTCGTCGTCACCCAACCTCGTCTTTTAATTACTCGGGTGAAATCTGAAGGATCATTACTGGAACCTTTCAAAGGGATGACGACGTGATTTTTGACCCGACTCACTAAGACTCCAAGATAATAATAATAATACTTCTCCGCCGTTAAAAATAATACCTCGTCATTGATTAATAATTAAAACAGCTTTACGTTATCACTATGATATTGCGTAATATATCGATTAAATTATTATTCTATAGAATTTATTTAACTGTCCGATTCACTTATTCACTGACGGAGACATGATGATCCCACCTGGCGGAGTGTACAAGTAATACGTAATAATGAATAAATATATGGACTCAATTATCCAAAAGACCTTACTACGATCACCACTACAACCATTATCACGACTACCATTACTACCACTACCCCCACCACCACCATCACTACAGTACCACTACTGCCCGCCCATAATCACCACACCACAGCATCACTACCACCACCACCACACTCACTCACAAAGTGCCTTCTGTTTAATTCTTCCACTTAAACAGAAAAAAAAAACATACAACATTCAGCTCTGGCAGTAAAGTCTCAATGCAATTTCGACTCCATTTTCGCCCGATTTCATAAGGTAACTCAGGTACCACCCTAACGATCCTGTCAACACGAGGGAATTACGTCATCTGTAATGTATTCGTAACCCCCTTCACCTGTAATTAACCTGTCGTATAGTAATTAGAACACCTGAACCCAAGACCAAACCTTTTACTTGTGATTGTGCTTCTGAATAAGATTATTAATTACAACTGTGAGTATTATAACCTTAGCTGGGGGGAGGATGAGGGGGAGGATGGGGGATGATGAGGTGAGGATGGGGGATGAGGGGTGAGGATGGGGGGATGAGGGGAGAGGATGGGGGATGAGGGGGGAGGGAAAGGTTGTATTTAAGGACTTACGGACTTTTGAGAATCTGACACCACAGAGTAGCGAGGCGTTTAGTAAATGAGTCTTTTTCCCCTCCCCGTCAACACTCTCTCCCTTCCCCTCCCCACAAACACCGCCAATCTCCCCTACCAGCATCCTCCCCAACCACACCAACCTCCCCCTCGCCACACAAACACTCCCCCCTCCTCCACCCCAACACTCCTCCAGCCTCGAAAATCAATCCCTAAAGAGGCATAAACACAATATTAAAGAGGGATTTGAGGGAGTCGAACCCTTTTTTAGACAGTCCCTGAAGCCGTTCCCTAGAGGGCTGCCACAGACACTCCCGCCCTCCCAGCCCTCATTATCGGGGAGAAAGATTAATAAAGTCATTGTCATCTCGCACAGGTTTTAATATATCCACTGTCAGGAGCTTCGATTGAAAACTCATTTCTGGAGTATAATTAGCTATCATCCCGTCTTGTGTCCGTCCCGTAAAGTCACCAGCGAGTTTTAGCGTCTCTCACTGTCTCTCTCTCTCTCTCTCTCTGTCAAATGGTGATTGATAGTCATCTCTTGTGCGTCAATCTTAAGAGAACTCCAATTCCCATGCTATTTAACTCCATCTCTGGACGTGTGGCAGAGGGCTCAGCAGGAGGGTCTTGTAATGATCAAATTGTCACAATATTTGAAGTCGCTCTCCAGGCGCCGACGTTACTTTTTTTTTTTCAAGCATCCAATTAGCGAGCATCATACATGTGACGTCAGGACGACAGCCCGCCAATCACTGAGCGCTTTAGCCTGTCAGGAAAATGGTGGATGGAGAGCGAGTATTACACAGCGCCTCGTTATCTATCGACTCAATAAATCGCTGGAGAATCTGTAGTAAAGTGTCAGTCATCACACACACACACACACACACACACACACACACACACAAAGGCGAAGCTTAACGAACAATATAATTTCCGGGAACTCAAACTGTAAACAAGAGGATAATAACTTGGTTGGACCCGTAATTAATATCATTCATCCTGACCTTCTACAACATTTACATTATTTTAGCTACTGTGAGAATGTCAGTCGCTCACTTCATGCTCTTAAATAAGTCACAGTGGGTAAGAAAGAAAGAAAGAAAGAAAGAAAGAAAGAAAGAAAGAAAGAAAGAAAGAAAGAAAGAAAGAAAGAAAATAAAAAAAAGCTCAAAATTATCTAAGAATTATCACTCGTAATTATAAGAGGCTGACCAATAATTAATTAATCATTACCTGTGCTAAATCACACCTGAAAAAATAGATAATTCCTGGGTAGTGAAAAATATATAATGAATTCCTACAGATCAGTTAAGACACGTGTTGGGTTAATTAAGATCACCCCAAGTTATTTCACGTGGCGGTTAAACTCCCTAACCAAACGCAACCTAACCTAACCTAACTTATGCAACGTAACGTAACGTAACCTGACCTGACCTGACCTGACCTAACCTAACCTAACCTAACCTAACTTATGCAACGTAATGTAACGTAACCTGACCTGACCTGACCTGACCTGACCTGACCTGACCTAACCTAACCCCTGCTGGGAGCATAGGCCATTTAATCAACAGGTAAAATAAAGCTAGGGTGCCTAATCTTCACGTCATCCACTAAGCCAATAATTGTCGCACTTGTATCCTAACACAAGGGAGTGTGTCGAGGCCGCTCTGAATTATTATTATTATTATTATTATTATTATTATTATTATTATTATTATTATTATACCAATCAACTAACAATATCCTGAACAAGCAATTGACCTCCACGATGGCACCAATCAGGGAGGATAAAGACTGACAACAGGTAAGACGATTAACAGGTAAGATGATGTAATTGGTCGTCAGCAGAACACTCCTGGGATAATGAACACAATAAACAACAAGACACAGCAACAACAACAACAACAACAACACGAAAACTGCAAATAACACAGATTATAACGAAGATATAATTATAATTGTTTATAATGGCGCATTTTGTTTAATCACCAGACTGCATGACCCAACATTTCTCTCTCTCTCTCTCTCTCTCACGAAAGATACGGTCATCACCCCCGGATAATCTTTCTCTCTCTCTCTCACGAAAGATACGGTCATCACCCCCGGATAATCTCTCTCTCTCTCTCTCTCTCTCTCTCTCTCTCTCTCTCTCTCACGAAAGATAAGGTCATCACCTCCGGATAACACTGAGCCGCCATCAATCACACGACATCAATGACTTTATTAAAAAAAATAAAAAATACTGAACTCATCAACCCACCCAGCTGTTGTTTGTGACAGCCGGGTGAGTTGTTTGTTTGTTTGTGTGTTGGTGTGGGAGTGAGTGAGCCAACGTTTATATTCAATAGCCGAGAACTTTTTCAAGCATGTTATTTTATCTGTCATTTCTCATTGTTATTATGCCACAGTGGAGGTATATAGCAGTCAGCAGTTACGTGTGTACTGTTTTATGTGTTTAGCACTTAATATATTGATCACATGAAGATTAGCCCCCCCCTCTCCCTTAGCCTAATTAACCTTATGATTGAACACCCTAATGCTACCTGGGGAGGGGGTAAGGTAAGGTAAGGTAAGGTAAGGTTAGATCACGTTAGGTTAGGTTAGGTTAGGATAGGTTAGGTTAGGTTAGGTTAGGTTAGGTTAGGTTAGGTTTGGTTAGGTTAGGTTAGGTTAGCATTAAAGTGGTTAATATTAAAGTGAAATAAGCTAGGGGGCTAATTTTAGGGCGATTGTAATAAATATCTGTAATATAAACAGTATATATACAAGGTTATACAGGTCTCTTTAGCATCGATCTGAATTATATTCGTCCAATCACAGAGTTGAAGATAAGAAGATAATAATAAGAATATGATATAATTAAAGGAATAACTGAAAGAGAAAGAAAAATGAAAAAAAAAGGGCAGTTGCATTGTGTGTGGCTGAAATGGTGAAGGAAGATGACTTATCCCCCTCCTCCCCGTGTCTTCCTGGCTGGTACACTTTACATACAGTCAGAAGGATCCCGTACAAAGCAACAACATCTGGGAACAAACAGACACATAAACTTGAAGGGAGGGTAATAAATAACTTCACAAAATAACAAGAATACATCGTAAAGCTCGTTATAGCGACAACAAACACTATCTACCATGGTGAATTCCCTCTAAAAATAAAACCGCCCTCCCATTTTCTGTTGACGCGTGAGGGGAGACTGGAAAAAATGGCTTCCCATTTTCTTTTGAGCACCGCGTGAGGGGAGACTTTATTAGGACCATTACGACAGCTGGGAAGGGTGGGGGAGGGGGGGAAGACTCCGCCTGTCACCATGTAAAAGGAGAAACATGTTGAATGCTTGCCAGAGAGAGAGAGAGAGAGAGAGACTCTACATCTATCATTAATGTATGGCGGCTGGTGCTCCTTCCTTCCTTCCTTCCTTCCTCCTTCTCGTGAATTACTGGTTTTCCCTCCTTCCCTTCACCACCTTACTGTTGTCCATCCACCTTCGGTCCCTCCCCCCCCTGCCCCCCTCCCTCCTGCGTTAAGTTGATTATCATTGGATGCCGACTAGCCTCCCCCTCCTGGCCCCCCACCTGCAGTACCTGCCTCACCTTAATGACTTCACTAACAACCTACACCTGTGAACTTCCTGGCAGTGTAGTCTCTCTACCACACACACACACACACACACGAGTGTCACTACAGGCTGGTGATTGATCGTCTGGCGTAGTTTCTTTTATAATTTGTCATTGTTGAATGGAGACAGTAACCCGAGGCGCTAATGATTGTTCTTGCTAGAATTGCTGATAGCTCGTGATGGCGCTCCCTCTACGAAACAAACCTCATAACAACAACAATAACAACAACAACAACAACAACAATTTCAACAATAATAAAAATAATATTTGTTATCGCTACTGGCTTCAGCTACACAGCGCTGACTTTTGTTGCCATTAGCACCTCCACTCAGCACTGAATGCCTCCAAGCACCTCAACGGATATGCCGTCTTCAAGTATCACCTTACCCAAACAAACTCATAAATCTCTCGGCCTACGACCTACTCTCAAACCACCCCTTACAGCCATACTGTGAACATCCTCCACCCTCTGCTGGCAGTAGTGAACACACCAACTCACAATCCTGTCCCTGAGTTTTGTGCTAAGACAATTTACGCAGTACTGTAGTCTCTTGGAACACGATACTGATTTACGTTGACCCGCACTTGTAGTACAACCTACGTGATGGCGTACCCCTCAGTACTGAAATATTGTGGACTAATTATGCTCGTAATAACGTGATGCTATAGAATACTGTGCCTACTCGCTTTCTGCCTTATCTGGAACAATAAGACAATGTGGAATGAAGCACAACTAAGACTAATAGAGTTATGTACTTTGTATTATGTCACTATGTTTAATGACATTATGTAATTAAGATAAAATTGTGAGACTAACAAATTATGTATTAGATGGATCACCATGTAATACTAATGAACGCCTTGTTCTCTGCTGGTTTTTGACCATATCAATAAATACTGAGTGCGTCAAAGGGCGGGTTTCAATCATTCCCTTTAATTTGCCCGTCACCCGACCGTTCTTACCTAAGGCGGTTACAATAGTGATAACAACACCATACCCTTCAGACGGTCATCTCCATACCCAGCCAACTCCTCCAGCCGCCCTCTGTGGCCCTTCAGTGAAATCAAAGCCATATGCTGTGCCACATTTAGCTTCTCTATGTTACACCAGCCACCATCAGTGCGTCGTAGTGAGCGCCGCCACCACCTTTGAAGGCCTCCGCTTCACTCGCTACAACCCTTTGATTTCGAACCAATTTGCTGTGGTCCCCGACTCTCTCTTTTGCCACCAATCAATAACAAACAAACAAACAAACACACACACACACACACACACACACACACACACACACACACCAGCAACAACTGCCATCATTCACTTATCACAATATTCCCTCTGGGTGTTGTAGTCTTCAGTGCCTGTAGTCTCTTCTAGCATTTGTATTGCCTTTAACAGCTACAGTTTTTGACACCTGTGTGATCTCCGTGCGAGGTCATGTAACAAATAAAAGTCTCTTATAATATCTGGAAGCACACACCTGTAGCCTTCAACATCTGTACTCCTCAACATGTACATTCGTTTAACACTCAGCAAACCCAAACACCTGCAGTCTACAACACCTGCAACCTCTCTCCAACAGCATTCAGTAACTCACAACAGCAACATGCACCAACCAGCAACAGAAGTCCCCGGCGGTGGTGGCGAAGTAGATGCAGATGGCGCATGCAAACTAGACACGGTGCCCCTCTGGCTTGGATCAATTATACACGGACTATGACGAGGTTACATCCTTCCCTCGCTATACGGAACTACGGCACCAGCCTCGCCAAGATAACTGACTTGACTGATTGATTAACTGACTGATTGAGTATAGCTAAATGACTGACTGATTGATTGGTTGATTTACTGGTTGACCAACTGTCTGACTGATTGATTAACTGACTGCTGACTGACTGACTGAATGACAAACTGGTGACTGACTGACCAACTGATTGATTGACTAAATAACTGACTGATTTATTAACTGACTGACTGATTGATTAACTGACTCACCAACTGACTGGCTGATTTACCAACTGACTGGTGACTGACTGATTTACCAACTGACTGGTGACTGACTGAAAAAACAACAACATAACGCTTGGGAAGTTCTGTTTGGTCTTCTATGACTGACTGACTGACTGACTACGTCCAATATTATCAACAATCAAAATTTTTAATACAGTTGGACTCTAGACCACCAATAAAAAGAGTCCTGAAGCACCGCAGTGAAGAGGAAAGCAAGAGGAGGAAATAAGAGGCACTATGGCTAAGAGGCAGTGAAGAGGGGAACAAGGGGAGGAACTAAGAGACAGTGAAGAGGGGAGCAAGAGGAAGAAATAAGAGACACCATGACTAAGACGCAATAAAAAGGAGGGTAAGAGGAGAAACTAAAGGGAAATGAAGAGGGGTGCAAGAGGAAGTGAAGAGGGGTACAAAGGGAAGAAGTAAGAGGCACCATAGCTAAGAGGCAGTGAAGAGGGCGGAGGAAGGGGGAGGGGGGCAGAGTGGAACTAAGCGAGGCATGCTGAAGTAGTAAAGAAGTGGAGGGGCAGGAAGGGAGAGGGGGGGACAAAGAGAGAACCAAGAGAGGCATCAGTTGAAGTAGTGAAGTGGAGGGCGGAGGAAGGGGGAGGGGGGCAGAGTGGAACTAAGCGAGGCATCAGTTGAGGTGATCGTCTGGGCTGACCTAAATAATAATCTATAGTAGTGGCGACGACCCATGGATGTTCAATAGCAGGGGAGAGGGGAGAGGGGAAAGGGTAGGAGGAAAGAGGTACTCTGTATGGAGTGAGAGGGATAAGGGATAGGGAGGTGGAGGAATGAGGTGAGGGGAAAGAGTGAGGAAATAGATGTGGGGAGGAAGTGAGGAATGAAGTAGCTAAGGGTATGGGGGAGGGGGTGAGGTGACGGGGGGTAGTGGGAGCGAGGGAAAGGGAGAGGGGGGATTAGGGAGGAGGAGAAGAGGGAAAGAAAGGTGAAGGGAGGGGGAGCGGAAGAAAGGTGAGGTAAAATGAGGGACTACATGAGTCACACATCTCTGAGTCACCACCTCCCTTCCTGGGCCATGGTTCCCCCCCCTCTTTCTTCCCTCCTCTTCCTCCTACCTGGCGTTTATCAGTCCCCCCAATGAGGCTCTTCCTAACTAACCCCACCCCCCAACCCCCCCACCCCCTCACCCCCAGCAGTGAAAAAAAACCACATAAATAAACTCGACTGTTTCTCCCTATAACTCTTAGCCAATAATCGAACGAACGGCCATCTTGAATCCGATCCAAATGTAAACAAACACGGATATCGCAACACGCACGAGAGAATAGCGCCAACACGGGAAGATAAATTAGGAAGGGGAAGAAGCAGTGATAAAACAAACGGAGAAAATAATAAAAATTAACAATTAAGGACAGATAAAAATAAAAAACTTGTATTGACGGATAAACGGTGAAAACGACCAGCAACTAACAAAGATAATTGATATTGTTAAGTACTGTACAGCTTTAGAAACAGTCAGATATGCAGAGACAGAGAAAGAGAAAGAGACAGAAAGAGGTAGAAATATCAATTAGAAAATGAGAGATATTGAGAAACAAGGCCAAGTAAAGATAATATCGGGTGGAGAGATAAATGCAAATATGACGAGGAGAGATAGATATGGCGAGAAACAAACGGATAGAGAGATAAACAAGAGACTAAGAGTGGAGAGACATAGTGACAGAGACAAGGAGAGCTAAAAGACACCAATAGATGATGAGATAATTAAGAGACTGGAGAGACAAAGGCTTAAAACACAAAGGGGTATCAACAAACAGAGATAACAGAAGACATAGAAAACTGGAAAAGGAGAGAGAGAGAGAGGGGGGGGGACCAGTTAGCGTATACCAGGGAGGCGAGACCTTGACGTTACACACGCTGGGGAAATAACACCCCCACAGCCTTCAACCCTCTTCCTCCTCCTCCTCATCCCCCTACTACAACTACTACTGACACTCTCCTCTTTCTTTTTATTCCTCTTATTTGCTCCCCTTTTTTATTACTCTTCTTCCTCCTCCTCTTGGTAAAATATTCTTCCGCACACACACACACATCCGTCAGTGACCTCCACCACCAAGCACTGGAAAGGTTTGGCAGTGGACTACTGCACCACCCTCGTCATCGCCACCTCCTGCCACCTGCAGCCCCCCACCAACTCGCGCAGTCCGCCACTACAACAAAATTCAGCCCATAAGAGCCCGCACCGATAGATAGAAGAACAGCACCATGCCATCTATTGTTAAAATAATAAACAACTCCTGATTTATGTACTGTAAAGCCCTGTAAATGTATTCAACGCATATTATATCATTATGTCTAAATCTAATGTAAGTCTGTATATTTTCAACCACCGGCTGCAACTCTGTTAATAAACCGTTTATTATTATTATTTTTTATTATTACACACACACACACACAAGGGTGGTCCTCCGAGGTAGTGAACACTAAATATCCCAGTTTCATCAAGTCTTCCTCAAGCTTCCCGAGACATTCACCAAATTTATATGGAAATGGAAGTTTTACCAAGAGTGGCGAAGTGATTATTATATGTGATGTTTCACTTCTTCCTGACACACCGCCTCACACCCAGGATACGACACATACTGTTTTATGACACCCAACACTAGGTTAACACTTGACACACTCAGGATAAGACACTAAGTTCATATTTAACACACTCAGGATACGGACTTACTGCTTCCTGACACACTCAGTACACGACACTTACTGTTTCATGATACACCCTACATACAACACTTACTACAAACATGACACACTCGTATATGACACTTGCTTTACACTGACACACCCACAACACGACACTCGGCACACACACACACACACACACACACACACACACACACACACACTACACCCAAGAGACAGTCCAGGTTGTATCATCACTCCCCCACACACCCAAACACAACCTACGGCACTACACTTACCACAATACACCCGAGGAGGAATACAGGGTGTACCAACACTCCCCTACACATCCCAGTCTCCTTCAAAACACTACATCCCGGTGACGTGAACGAACATAAAATTACGTCATTAATCTAATAACTTAAACTGCGAGTGTGTAATAATGTTCACCAAGAGATGCAGACTTAGATATATACAGTATATATATAATATTTACATCAGTTTTAATCCGATTTGGTCAAGGTTTGAGTTAAAATTTTAGAATATGTAAATGGACACCGGGGTGAGGCAGGTAATTTATGCACTAATTAGTTACCTTTGTGTGTGTGTGTGCGTCCAGACGTGCACAGGTGACGAGCCACACCTAGTGCACGTGGCCCTCACACCTGGCTGCCCTGAGGGATTGAGGGCTGTGAGAGCCTAGCAATCCACCCATCCCTCTCCCCATCTCTAACTATGCCCCATTACTTATACCAGTTCCCTAATACTTATACCAGCTCCCTAATACTTATACCAGTTCCCTAATACTCATACCAGCTCCCTAATACTCATACTAGCTCCCTAATACTTATACCAGTTCCCTAATACTTATACCAGCTCCCAAATACTTATACCAGTTCCCTAATACTTATACCAGCTCCCTAATTTCTTATACCAGCTCCCTAATACTTATACCAGTTCCCTAATACTTATACCAGCTCCCAAATACTTATACCAGTTCCCTAATACTTATACCAGCTCCCTAATACTTATACCAGCTCCCTAATACTTAAAACATACTATACTCAGTCTACTTATACCAGCTCTAATATTCATATCCCAGTTTTACTTACAAAGAGTCCTAAAACTAGAGACATAAACTTCACCTAAGAGACACAAACTTTCTAAGAGATAAACTTTACCTAAGAGACATTAAATTACCTAAGAGACATACATTCACCTAAAAGACATAAACCTTTACCTAAGAGACATTAAACTTTACCTAAGAGACATTAAACCTTACCTAAGAGACATTAAACCTCACCTAGAGACATTACACCTTCACCTAAGAGACATTAAACCTTTACCTAAGAGACATTAAACCTTCACCTAAGAGACATTAAACTACCTAAGAGACATTACACCTTCACCTAAGAGACATTAAACCTTCACCTTAGAGACATTAAACCTTCACCTAAGAGACATTACACCTTCACCTAAGAGACTTCAATCCCACACAACTTCACTAAATTACTTGACACACAACAATGGCAAGACAAAGCACCACGAGACAAAGAGATAGAGACAGTGGCAGCGGCGGCGACGGTGAACGAGAAGAAAATATCAAGTGTAAGACGCATCACTCACGGCCAACCATCTTCATCACCTGCAGAAGCACCGTAAGCAGGAGGAGCACCAGCAGGAAGCATAACCAATACCAGCACGAGGCACAGATGCAGAAACAGCACCATCAGCAGGAGGCAGTAAAGGCAGAAACAGTACCATCAGCAGGAGGCAGTAAAGGCAGAAACAGCACCATCAGCAGGAGGCAGTAAAGGCAGAAACAGTACCATCAGCAGAGGCAGTAAAGGCAAAAACAGCACCATCAGCAGGAGAGTGGAAGGCAGAAACAGCACCATCAGCAGGAGGCAGTAAAGGCAGAAACAGCACCATCAGCAGGAGGCAGTAAAGGCAAAAACAGCACCATCAGCAGGGAGGCAGTAAAGGCAGAAACAGCACCATCAGCAGGAGGCAGTAAAGGCAGAACAAGAACCATCAGCAGGCAGTAAAGGCAGAAACAGCACCATCAGCAGGAGGCAGTAAAGGCAGAAACAGCACCATCAGCAGGAGGCAGAAGGCAAAAACAGCATCATCAGCAGGAGGAGGCAGAAGGCAGAAACAGCACCATCAGCAGGAGGCAGAAGGCAGAAACAGCACCATCAGCAGGAGGCAGTAAAGGCAGAAACAGCACCATCAGCAGGAGGCAGTAAAAGGCAGAAACAGCACCATCAGCAGGAGGCAGTAAAGGCAGAAACAGCACCATCAGCAGGAGGCAGTAAAGGCAGAAACAGCACCATCAGCAGGAGGCAGTAAAGGCAGAAACAGCACCATCAGCAGGAGGCAGTAAAGGCAGAAACAGCACCATCAGCAGGAGGCAGTAAAGGCAGAAACAGCACCATCAGCAGGAGGCAGTAAAGGCAGAAACAGCACCATCAGCAGGAGGCAGTAAAGGCAGAAACAGCACCATCAGCAGGAGGCAGTAAAGGCAGAAACAGCACCACTGCAGGAAGCAGAAGACAGAAACAGTACCATCAGCAGGAGGCAGAAGCAGAAACAGCAACCATCAGCAGGGAGGCAGGAAGGCAGAAACAGCACCATCAGCAGTGAGGTGCAGTAAAGGCAGAAACAGTACCATCGGCAGGAGGTGCAAAGGCAGAAACAGCACCATCAGCAGGAGGTAGTAAAGGCAGAAACAGCACCATCAGCAGGAAAGCAAAAGACAGAAAAACAGCAATTATCAGCAGGCAGTAAAGGCAGAACAGCACCATCAGCAGGAGGCAGAAGGCAGAAACAGCACCATCAGCAGGAGGCAGTAAAGGCAGAAATGAGCACCATCAGCAGGAGGCAGAAGGCAGAAACAGCACCATCAGCAGGAAGCAGTAAAGACAGAAACAGTACCATCAGCAGGGAGGCAGAAGGCAAACAGCACCATCAGCAGGAGGCAGTGGGGGAAGGCAGAAACAGCACCATCAGCAGGAGGCAGTAAAGGCAGAAACAGTACCATCAGCAGGAGGCAGTAAAGGCAGAAACAGCACCATCAGCAGGAAGCAGTAAAGACAGAAACAGGAGAACCATCATCAGGAAGCAAAAAAACAGAAGCAGCACCAGCAGTAGAACCAGAAACAACACGAAGCAGAAACAGCAGCAGAAGAAGAAGAGATCCTCATGCATGTAATATTAGCTCACCTGCTAATGGACACTAGGGGGCGAGAGACGAGCCTTCTTGACACGCCTCATTATCTCTTAACAGCGAGATAAAGAGGCAGGCAAAGTGGCCCCAAGATTATCAAAAGACCTGGGCGTAAATTTATGCAGGAGGTGAGGAAAGAGGACCGTGAGAGGCGAAGATATGTATTATGCTTGAGGAAACGCTGGGGAGGAGGAGGGGGGGGGGGGGGGGGAAGGAAGGAAGGAGAGAGAGGGAGGGAAGAGGAGTGTGAGAGGCGATGATACATATTATGCTTGAAGAAACGCTGGGAGGGAGGGGAAGGAGGAGGGAGGAGGTAGCACGAGGGAGGAAGAGGGAGGAGGAGGAGGGGTTGATGATGAAGGTTACATAAAATATCTCAAAACATTTACAGTTATCGTCCCTTCCTATGTTACCTGTGACTGAAGCACATGTGTAACTGGCACCTGAAGAACATATTAGACTGGGGGGGGTTGGAGAACTGATCTAACTGGTGATTGAATAACATAAGTAACTGGGATTGATGTTCAAATTAAGGTACTGTAGAATGAATTAAACTTGAACACATTTGACGTAGACATTACAGTACGTGCAGAAATAAGAGAGACACACACACACACACACACACACACACACACACACACACACACACACACACACAATAATCACACACACACACACACACATCATCGTGAACGAGAGCGACTGAGGATCATCAAGAGAGATTCTAAGGAGATGCTGCATTTACGAAAGAGAGAGAGAGAGAGAGAGAGAGAGAGAGAGAGAGAGAGAGAGAGAGAGAGAGAGAGAGGAGAGAGAGAGAGAGAGAGAGAGAGAGAGAGAGAAAAGCCACCAGCCAGGTACTAAGGCACCACCACACCAATCAGGTGGGTCTCTGGCCTGCACACCTGTGAAAGCAGATGTGACTGAGCGCTGCAGGTGTGGGATTTTTACGCCTGCATGCGTTATGTGTGTGTGTGCGCTACAGACAAACCGACAGACAACCAGACAAAAGCACAATTACAGACCCAAACACAGACAGAGAGAGAGACAGATACAGACACACACATTACGGCGTAACTCCCTCCAACAGTCACCTGGGGTCGGCCAAGCCACTTTGAGCCGCGTTTGATCCACTGGCCTGTTGCTATTCGCGAGTCGCATGACCCTAAGGCAAATGTACAGGCAGGGGGCCGAGGCTAGGAGACGAGGGTGTGAATAATAAAGTAAGGAGGAGTAGGAGGAGAAGGGGGAGGGGGGGGGGGCGAGTGAGGAAGGGGAGGAGGAAGAGAAAAACGCTACAGTGACCAGCTGGGGTATAAAGATGACAGGTGGTGTTACTTGCGTCTTGCACCAGCTGTGAAAGAAGAACTGGGGAATAAGATGGTAACAAGAAGATCGTGAACCAGCTGGGCAGAGATGTATGGATGACAGGTGGTGTTAGTTGCTTCGTGCACCAGCTGGGAAAAATCTGAGGGGGACAGGTGGTGTTAAGGGAGCCTTGCCTCAGCTGGGAATGATCTGAGGGGTCAGATGGTGTTATAGAAGTCTTGTACCAGCTGAGAAAGATTTGAGGGGGACAGATGGTGTTATAGAAGTCTTGCACCAGCTGAGAAAGATCTGACGAGGTAGTAATAATAAGGGAGGAGACAAAGAGAATAAGAGAGAAAGGAGGAGACAGAAGAAGGAGAAACAAAGAAGAGAAGAAATAAGTAAGAGATGAAAAGAAGAAGCAACGTAAAGACGAGAGAGAGAGAGAGAGAGAGAGAGAGAGAGAGAGAGAGGAAAAGAAAATGAAAAGAGGTGAAGGTAGAAAAAAAAGACGAAGTGTGGAAGGAATAGAAAGAACAGAAATGGTAAAATAGAAGAAGAGTTCAGAGAGGGAGAGAGAAAAATGCGGAAGGGGGAAGAACAGAAGAAGGGGAGAGAAGTGTGTTGGGAAGAATTAAAAGCGTAAAGGGAGAAAGAGAAGGGGAGGAGTAGGAGGAGAGAGAGAGAGAGAGAGAGAGAGAGAGAGAGAGAGAGAGAGAGAGAGAGAGAGTACAATAAAACAATCAATACAACTCAAATAAACATATACACGAAAAACAAACATCATACAGAAATAATACAAACAGCCATACACGGATTATACAGAAAATACTACACTACTACACTTATTACAGATGTACACGCACGCACGCACGCACACACACGCACACACACACACACACACACACAAGCTGGCCCCGTGGATAAGTGATTTACTGACCCAACATGAAGTGGCATCACGACAGATGGAACGTATATGGGTGTAGGTTAGTTTGAGTATCGGCGTGTAGGTGGGTGTATCAGCGTGTAGGTGGGTGTAGAAGGGTGTAGGTGGGTGTATCAGGGTGTAGGTGGGTGTATCAGGGTGTAGGTGGGTGTATCAGGGTGTAGGTGGGTGTATCGGCGTGTAGGTGGGTGTATCGGGGTGTAGGTGGGTGTATCGGCGTGTAGGTGGGTGTATCGGCGTGTAGGTGGGTGTATCGGCGTGTAGGTGGGTGTATCGGCGCAGGTGGGTGTATCAGCGTGTGGGTGGGTGTATCAGCACGTGTAGGTGGGTGTATCGGCGTGTAGGTGGGTGTATCAGCGTGTAGGTGGGTGTATCGGCGTGTAGGTGGGTGTATCGGGGTGTAGGTGAGTGTATTGGGGTGTAGGTGGGTGTGTGCGGGGTGTGAGTGGGTGTGGCAGGGTGTAGGTGGGTGTATCAGCGTGTAGGTGGGTGTATCGGCGTGTAGGTGGGTGTATCGGCGTGTAGGTGGGTGTATCGGCGTGTAGGTGATTGTATTGGGGTGTAGGTGGGTGTATCGGCGTGTAGTGTGTATCGGCGTGTAGGTGGTGTATCGGCGTGTAGGTGGGTGTATCGGCGTGTAAGGTGGGTGTATCAGCGTGTAGGTGGGTGTATCGGCGTGTAGGTGGGTGTATCAGCGTGTAGGTGGGTGTATCAGCGTGTAGGTGGGTGTATCGGCGTGTGGGTGGTGTATCGGGGTGTAGGTGAGTGTTAGGTGTAGGTGGGTGTAGCAGGGTGTAGGTGGGTGTATCAGCGTGTAGGTGGGTGTATCGGGTGTGGGTGGTGTATCAGCGTGTGGGTGCGGTGTATCGGCGTGTGGTGGGTGTATCAGCGTGTAGGTGGGTGTATCGGCGTGTAGGTGGGTGTATGTGAGTGGGTGTATCAGGGTGTGAGTGAGTGTATGGGTGTAGGTGGGTGTGCGGGGTGTGGTGGTGTATCAGCAGAGTGGGTGTATCCCGGGTGTAGGTGGGTGTATCATGTGTGGTGGGTGTATCGGCGTGTAGGTGGGTGTATCAGCGTGTAGGTGGGTGTATCAGCGTGTAGGTGGGTGTATCATGTAGGTGGGTGTATCCGGGGTGTAGGTGGTGTATCGGCGTGTAGGTGGGTGTATCGGCGTGTAGGTGGGTGTATCGGGGTGTAGGTGAGTGTATTGGGGTGGGTGGGTGTAGCAGGGTGTGGGTGGGTGCGGGGTGTGGGTGGGTGTATCAGCGTGTGAGGTGGGTGTATCAGCGTGTAGGTGGGTGTATCGGCGTGTAGGTGGTGTATCGGGTGTAGGTGAGTGTATTAGGGTGTAGGTGGGTGTAGCGGGTGTAGGTGGGTGTGCAGGGTGTAGGTAGCAGAGTTTGGTCAACCGTAAGACACTTATTACAGATGACGATGATCAATGCACAGACAGACAGACAGACAGACAGATAGAACTCTTATATTTTTATCTCTTGTCATACGGTATTTAAATAATAACACACACACACACACACACACACACACACACACACACACACACACACACACACACACACACACACACACACACACACACACACCTTCTTCCCCAAAGTCCGTCAGATCTCACCCAGCTGACTTGCCTGGATCACACGGATCAAAAGACTTATGCAACAGAGACAGAGCCTTTTATCTCCAATGACCACATCCGCTACAGGTCCCTTCACCAACCAGAGTCATCCTAGAAACACGCACTGCAAAAGAAGTCCCACTACCCAACAAATTACAACACCTGAAGCAGACCAACATCAGTCAATGGTATGGTAAGCAGGAACTCTGTGGACTAAACAATAAGACACACCCCCTCCCTTTACTTAGCCATCTCACTAATGTTGACGCAGCTGAGCAAACAAACAACCATTTCGCCGCTATATGCCAGACGCTCCCCAGGCTTGACACAACCACTCTCCCTGCTTACCTACCACCCCCCTCTCACTGACCTAGTAGAAGAATTTGAGGTAGCAAAACGCCTGGACAAACTAAAATTAAACGCTCCCACCCCCATTGATTTACCAATGAAACTCTTCAAGGTTCTCCCGGAGCTTACTAACCCCTATGCTCCATCATCAATGCTTCTCAGTCAAGCCAGATGCCCAGCTGACGAAGACCTCCTTATATATCACCAGTGCCCAAGTCACCAGCCCACAATCCTAAATCAGCTACGACCTTTGCAATCACCCCAATACCCAGCTAATCTGTGAAGTTTGTTCGACTGGGCTTATGCTGATATTGCAGTCGTAGACCCTAGCAATTTGGCAACATGAAAACTTCCTCTCACTGTCTTGTCAGCTTTCTCGATTACATATACCGCCATCTCGAAAAAAAAAACGCCTGTAGCTGTCGCCTTCATTGATTTCACTAAAGCATTCACTAGTCGACCACAATATAATCATCAACAAAGCTATTGACCTCGGGCTTCGGAGAAGTCTTATACCATGGCACAGACTTCCTCAGTGACCGACGCCAAGCTGTACGCTTCCGAGGATGTCTCCACCTTTCAGTCACTCACCTGTGGCGTCCTCCAAGGCACCAAGATGGGACCACTCTGCTTCTTATGCTCATCAATGATGCTAGAAAACCCCGCTCGCTGGAAATATGTCGACGACTCCACCATTGGGATCAGCGTCAACAATTCTACTCCCAACTATACCGCCCTTCAGGATTTATTGAACAGTCTTCAAAACTGGGCCCCAACAACCATGTCACCATCAACCATACCAAGACCATGGTTGTGCACATCAACCTCTCCGACATTGTCCCACCTCCTTCCATTACTTTAGGTCCGAACACACTCCAGGTTGTAGATTCCACGAAGCTCCTCGGCGTCACCATAGACAACAAACTAAATGTGGCCCGTCAGTGAAGTTGTCAAATCCTCCAGTTTCGTCTCCACCTCCTCCGCCGACTCAAGTCCCTCAGGTTCCTGCACCAGCTCCTCAGTGTTTACACAAC
Organism: Homarus americanus; assembly: GCF_018991925.1. NCBI lineage: Eukaryota > Metazoa > Arthropoda > Malacostraca > Decapoda > Nephropidae > Homarus > Homarus americanus. The sequence continues at coordinate 56,347 of NW_024714170.1, read as the reverse complement.
ATTCATACTTCCCAAGCTCACCTATGCCTCCCCCACCTGGTCTTCCTCCCTACATGCTTACCTAGAAAAAATCAAAAGAGGGCATGCAAATTATTCTCTCCCCTTCCTACTCCACATATCAAGCGCTCAACACAGCCCTTTCGACTCTCACTGACCATCACCACGACCTCATCTGCAAATTTGGTAGAAGCTTCTACACCATCCCCGACACCGGCCCTACTACCGAGATCCCTAGCCGAGAATTGCTGTTCGACACCACAACCGCATCCAGCCCATACGTGCGAACTGATCGCTATAAGAACAGCCCAGTCCCAACCATTGTAACAATTATCAATAACTTGCAATAAACCAGTGTATTCACCCCAGTAAATACTACTTTCTGTATACTATGTTGAAATGAACTGTAGTTTGCTTTTCCCCATCTAGTTATTATATATCTTATTTACTACTATGTTACTTGTATATTATTTATAATTCGAAACCCATTCCCCAAATATGTAACTGTATATTTTCAGCCTTCTTGGCCAAGCAAGCTCTTTCAATAAACCGTTAATTATTATTATACACACACACACACACAAACACACACCACACACACACACACACACACACACACACACACACACACACACACACACACACACAAAAAAGAAGCTGATTTATCAATAGTGAGACAGTATAACCTGAAGCATTATTGAGCCTGTGAATACCAAACACACAGGTGAATCAGGAGAGGATTTCCCCGGGTCAGATCACTCCTTAAAAATACAACTCTGTGAAATAGGAGGACCCACAACAGCTGCTTAAGTTACCTGTAAAGCCTCCACCACCTGGGGACGATATTCTGTACTGTAATTCTTTTAGGAGATTTAAATATTTTCTTGTATGGTTTATATAAATAATTTTACTACTACTACTACTACTACTACTACTACTACTACTACTACTACTACTACTAACTACTACTACTAAGCCATTATAAACTACTAGGACCCAAACCCTCACAGTAAACACAACCTTGCTGAAGTGATTAACTATAAGAATCCCATTTTTACCTGTGTTTTAGTCACCCCTTTCTGACTTCACTAATGGATGTTGTGCGTTTGTGAGAGAATTTTTTGAGTCTGTTAGTCAATAAAAGAATGAATGGAAATAGTTATGTTTGTTTATGTGTAAAGGGAACAAGGGAAATAAATTTAAGTTTAGAGTGTTACTTTATCTGAACAGGTGAGCACAGGTGAGTCACAGAAGAGTTATCACAAGAGCCACAGATCACCATACAGGGAGCCTCAGAACACCCACACAGAGGCCACAGAACACACACACGGCCACAGAACACACACAGGGCCACAGAACACACACAGGGCCACAGAACACACACAGGGCCACAGAACACACACAGGGCTACAGAACACACACAGGGCTACAGAACACACACACGGCCACAGAACACCCACACAGCCGGAGCACAAGGGCGGCACACGCTGGTTAATATCAAGTCGACGTGGCAGATGAAACATAGCGACGTACTGATTAAGAAGGCTTTTAGTGTGAGGTACTGGGGGGGAGGGGTAAGGGGGTAGAGGCCTAACCCATCCCCGCCCCCGACCCTTCCTCACTCACTGCTTCCCTATACACTCATCCCAATCTCTTTCCCATTCCCCACTCCTTCCCCTACCATTCCCCACTCCTCCATAAGAATCCCCACTCCTTACTCACTCCTCAATCCTTCCCTACCTACCCCATTCCTTCCCTTACCTATTCTTATACCCTGTCCTGAACATATACTCTATCTTCCTGCCCTCTCCTGCCTATCCCCTACCCTGCCCGTCCAACTTCATCCTCTCAGCCGTGCAGGACGTCAAGGGGATAATCGTGGGCCATCCTGCTGTACCCCCTCCCACTATCTTAACTAAATAAAACCCCAATTGTGTACTATTTTGTCGTGGGCGTGGTGGTGGCGGTGGTAGTAGTATAGGTGGTGGTAGTAGTACTGGTGGTGGTAGTGGTATTGGTGGTGGTAGTGATGGTAGTAGTGGTCGTGAAAGTGGTGGTGGTGGTGGTAGTAGTCGTGGCTTTACTACTACGGTTGACAGCCCAAATTCTGTAATATAAACGTCTATCCAGCTCTATCCTGCCGTAAGTCACACCTAACATGTTCTAATCTGCTACAACTCACGCCTAATCCGCCCTAACTCGCGCCTAACCCGCTTATCTGGCCCGCCCTACCCAAACAGCCATCCTGTCCGCCCACCCACCCACTCCGCTCCGCCCACCCATAGGTCTTCCACAAAACCCACGATGCCATGACCGGCCATGTATCAGGCGGTGTCTGGACAGTGCCAACAGGACTAGGAGAGTGCCACCATAGGTCACGACCCTAAGGCACTCCCACCACCCGCTTGCTTCCTTCAAGTATCAGGCCTGTCTGTAGAAAGAAGGCCTTTTCCTTCTCTCCTTCCTCATTCTCCTATTCTTCTTTGTTACTCTCCTTCTCCTCCTGCTCCTTCTTCTTCCACTCTCTTCCTCATTCTCTTCCTCCCTCCCCTCCCACACCCCCTCCTCCTGTCAATCTCGTTTATCACCATCTTAATCCTCCTCCTCCTCCTCCTACTCTTCTCCTTTTCTTCTTCCTCCTCCTACTGTTCTCCTTTTCTCCTTCCTCCTCCTTCTTTCATTTTCTTTCCCCACCCATCTGACTGAGGCTCCACCCCTAACTGAGCCTTCATCAGTATGTAAGGTTTATGATCAGCCTCATTGGATCACGGGAAGACTAGACACCAACCCTAGCTTGTTTCCTTTGACGATTAAGACACCCTATGACTAACCTAACCTAACCTAACCTAACCAAACCTAACCAAACCAACTAACTAACTTAATCTAACCAAACCTAACGTAATGCAATTTAATGTAAAGTAACGTAACCTAACCAAACCTAAGCTAACGTAGGACTGTCAAAGACTTCTCACCTGGATTACCATATCATTAGGTACATTACAATACAATAGCCGCCTCACTGCCTCAACAACTCACTGAAGTCCGCCTGACAATCCATCTCCAACTCTCTAAACAATGAATCTCTCCAAAACGTGTGACGTGTAAAGACTTCTTCATCTCCTCTTACGTATGAATGTCTGTCTTGCTCGTCAGGATACCGTCACAGTTGCCTCCAAAAAAAATTAAATGTCTATCTTTCTCTGATGTAGTGATATAATTACAATGGCATACAGATGGATGACATACCTCTCTCTCTCTCTCTCTCAATATACACACACACTTCTACATAACAGGACCATGAAGATATACTCCACATATAACCACATTACGCTCTGTGTGTAAAGTGATATAACAAATACATGATCATATCTCAGGCAGGTCGCGAGGAAACACCGGCTGCCTCACACTCAAAAATATACCGTGTTAGTGTACCGAGTTTATCTTCAGTAGAACTTGTTTGTCTTCATCTATACTTCATAGTTTACTTTATATTAGTTTAATTTTTACATATATTGTATTAGTTACGTTACAACAGTTCTCAGTCTTAAACAAAATTGCATCCACTTTGTCCACTTTTCTTCACTGCCTACTTTAATCTAACCTACCTAAACCTAACGTAACCTACTTTAACCTAACCTACCTAAACCTAACGTAACCTACTTTAACCTAACCTACCTAAACCTAACGTAACCTACTTTAACCTAACCTACCTCACCTTAAACTTCACCCTTCCTTAACCTAACTTACCTTAAGCAAAGAAAACTTAACCTAACCTACTTTAACCTAACCTACCATAACCTACCCTATCTTAACCTAACGTACCTTAACCTAACCTAACTTAACCTAATCTACCCTGTACCTTCCCTGAGCCAACGAGAGTAACACAAAGCCAAGAACTTACCTTTCGTGTTGCTAAACGGAGGAAAACAAATGAGACTATTCCACCTTCCTTCCCGGGTGTTGATGTGTGTGGTTTTATTATGAAGATGGCAGAGTACTGGTTCACTGCAGCATCTAACACACATTCAGTATTATACTTAACCCCCATTTATCATATTCTTCATCATCATCATCAAGACCCATCATTATCACTACGAAGATGATCATACTCACCTGTAAAGAACAAAAGAAAAACATGTTAATATTGTTTAAAAATGGATTATATCAATATATCCTCTCTCTCTCTCTCTCTCTCTCTCTCTCTCTCTCTCTCTCTCTCTCCTCAACATTCCTACACCATCCTAAACATCACGAGGTCCGCCGCGTTTACATACACACGTCCGTTCAACCTCACAAAAAAAAAGTCGAGCGTTCATGAATACTTTTGTTTGGGGGTGAGAAGGTGGGGGGGGGGTAGGGGAGGAGGAGGGTGGGGAGGAGGAGGGGAGCAGGTGGGGAGGGTTGGGGCTTTGGGAGTGGGTTAGGGGAGAGGGAGGGACTGTGTTAACGCGGGGTGGTGGTGGCACATTGCAATATAAACACAGTCAGCTGCTTGTCCGAGTGTCCTGTTACTCGTGTTTAGGCCGCCAGGAGAGTTCCATATAGGGAGGGGGAGCCGGGGACGGAAAAAGGGTGGAAGGTAGGAATAAAAAAGGCCTGGAGAGAGAGAGAGAGAGAGAGAGAGAGAGAGAGAGAGAGAGAGAGAGAGAGAGAGACCCACTCATCCTCACAATATCGTCTTCACACAGCACAACAACGTTAGCCATGATAACTTATCCCATTTTCTAAGTTTGTTGACCCAGCAGCTAACACACTCGCCAAGGATAACTTAACGATAAACATACGCCAGTAAGGTGTATGTTGTTTTAACTATGCATACAAATAAGGGCGAGTACTACCTTAACCAACCATTAGTTATGACAAGTTAAGAGTCTAACCTTTTAATGCACTCGATAACCTTGTGCAATAATAATGGGAAGCAAGAATAAATATTTACCTCTTGTACGGGTCGAAGATGTCATAACGTAGTATCATCACCTAAATAACAATGTTTATGTAGTGTTCCGATGTTGAAATCTGTACACCTGTTATTTTGTCATTAAACTGCAGGAATCACATTTTATAAGACGAGTTTAATGTCCATATGATAGTTCTGTCACCACCCACCACGAGGCTCTAGTCTGTTAAGTTGTAAGTCAGTGTTGTGTTGCAGAGAGAGAGAGAGAGAGAGAGAGAGAGAGAGAGAGAGAGAGAGAGAGAGAGAGAGAGAGAGAGAGAGAGAGAGAGAGAGAGAGAGAGAGAGAGAGAAATGTATCAAAATAGTCCAGGTATAATATTGCAAGGTGAGGTTGGCAGTCTTGCACACGAGAGTACTTCAATACTCAAGTGGGAGAGGCGCGTCGGGAGGGGCTAAACAAGCTCTGGCAGGAGGAGGGACACGAGTGTTATCTGAGGCAACACTTACTAACACACCAGAGTTCACGATTATTCAACTATGTAACTACCAGGTGCATCATCAACACTCTGGTGGGGAACTTTGTAACTGTGGACAGGGAACTTTGTAACTCTGGGGATGGAACTTTGTAACACTGGGTAGGGAACTTTGGAACTCTGGATAGGGAACTTTGTAACTCTGGGTAGGGAACTTTGTAACGCTGGGTAGGGAACTTTGGAACTCTGGATAGGGAACTTTGTAACTCTGGGTAGGGAACTTTGTAACGCTGGGTAGGGAACTTTGTAACTCTGGGTATGGAACTTTGTGACTCTGGATAGGGAACTGTGTAACTCTGCATAAGGAACTTCAGTGACTAACGAGAATAAACAACTAACTAACACTCCAACTAACATCTCTGATAAAGAAAGTGTTAACTAATTCATAAAACAGTTGCGGGGTTCAGTACGTACGACCTTCAGCTCTCTATTTGTTCAAGGTGCTACAGGGAATAATGTACTCAAAAAACTATCTTTACTTGGGGTGATCGACGAGTTTCAGAATGAACACTGAGCCTCCTGTTGTCTCTGTTAGGTTGTCAAAATTCTTCGTCCGTCGTGTCATATTTTCTCAACACAATTTTGTAAGGATAGTTTTTATTGAAGTGACTGTACACCACTCCTGTACAACACTGCACTTATACCATGATGAAAATACTGCACAACTACTGTATGGTCACATATATTAATGCCTCCTCGTATAAAAAGGTACAAATTTCAGAAATACAAGAACAGAGATTGATAAAATGTACAGTATAGTTACAATAATTCCCACCAGGTGAATATATTTACATAAAAATTACATACTTATAAAATAATTAATTCAATCACAAGAGTTATAGTTATGGAAATTAGCCAATGTCACGATTAACTCACAAAAATTACATATATAACATAGATAAAGTATTTGAGATTAAAATACAACTAAAATATACAGATGTAAGTATATACAAAACTGACCCCCCCCCCCTCCACCCACCACCTAAAACAGACATTGGCCAACTCCCAAACAATCAGAAATCATCAACTATTTTATTTTTATATACATGTTCCACAATATATATACTTCGGTGTGGTGTTAACTCAGTCTCTCGACCACCAACGTAGTCATTCATTATGGCCAGAGGAGTGTTTACATACCAAACTTTGCTCACTTCATTACCACAATACATGAATACCATTATTAAAACGTCGATGCATATTGTACACGAATGAGGTAAGGAAGTAACTGGGTGGAGTTTTATTATATATTATTAATTAACGATACAAATACTTTTAGATGGGTAACTAAGGTAATTTGGTTATATATTAAAATTGCCTTCATTTCATTTGGGTCTTCATTAATATTTCTACATAAAAACAGTATAAGATAAGGCAACGGTATGACACAACGGTATGACAAGACAACAGTATGACACAACAGGGGTGACACAAGACAACAGTATGACACAACAGGGGCGACACAAGACAACAGTATGACACAACAGAGGCGACACAAGACAACAGTATGACACAACAGAGGCGACACAAGACAACAGTATGACACAACAGAGGCGCCATAAGACAACAGTATGACACAAATAGAAAGCGACACAAGACAACAGTATGACACAACAGGGGCGACACAAGACAACAGTATGACACAACAGAGGCGACACAAGACAACAGTATGACACAACAGAGGCGACACAAGACAACAGTATGACACAACAGAGGCGACAATAAGACAACAGTATGACACAAAACAAGAAATAGAGAGCGACACAAGACAACAGTATGACACAACAGGGGTGACACAAGACAACAGTATGACACAACAGGGGCGACACAAGACAACAGTATGACACAACAGGAGCGACACAAGACAACAGTATGACACAACAGAGGCGCCACAAGACAACAGTATGACACAACAGAGGCGACACAAGACAACAGTATGACATAACAGAGGCGACACAAGACAACAGTATAACATAACAAGAGTATAACAGAAAACAATAGTACAGTATAACAGAAAATAACAGTATGACAGATAACAACAGGAGTGACACAGGACAACGGGTACCAGATAGCAGATGGCCTGACAGACATTAAAAGGAGGAAGATGAGAAGCAGACACACGGCACCTCCCTCCTGCCTCACCACGAGTATAAACAGCAAACAGTTCACAGCTGTAACTTCTTTTTAACTACCACAATTTCGTCTCCGCCACGGCCTCATTCTGGACAACGGACGTCACTACCCCGTTCCCTTCAACTCATCTCACTTCACTATCCCCTTCCCCTCAACTCATCTCACCTCACTACCCCATTCCCCTCAACTCATCTCACCTCACTACCCCCTTTCCCTCAACTCATCTCACCTCACTACCCCCTTCCCCTCAACTCACCTCACTACACTTCATCCTCCCCTCCCTCCACCAAACCACCTTTTTCCCTCCTCTTTCCCCTCCCTCATGACACCAACCCCCCCCCTCCCTCCCCCACCCCCGTAACACAAAAAGCCATAATACTCGACAATGAAAACTGCACATGATCTCTGATTGCTCCAGAACAACAAAAAGAAACAATACTTCCCTCTAACAAAAGCAACAAAAAAGTGTAACCATGCTGCAGTTTACAGTTATGGCGCCATTCGAGAGGTCCCTGTTTGGCATAAGAGACCCGTGAACCCCTCGTGTGTCTCAGCGAAGTGACGACAGCCGGGGGTCAGAGGTCATGATCCTTAGGGGGAGGGGGAAGGAGAAGAGGGGAGAAGGTTGGGGAGGAGGGAGAGGGGATGGGGGATAATAGGAATCACAGGAGCTATTGTTGGGCGTGGCATTAAGCAAAACAAAAGTAACACTCAGGGGGCCTCAGTAAAGGCTTATCGCGCGCACCCTGAAAGTCTCCTCGAGGTACTGAACCCGGTAAGTCCCCTCGTTCTAATCCCATCTGCCCGTTTTGAAGAGCGAGCTTAATGACCACTAAAGCGAGGTCACTCCCTTTCTCTCTCTCTCCCCAACCCCTATCCATCCATCCCTCCGCCCCCCCCTTCCATCTATCCCTCACTCTAGCACGTGTGAGAAAGAGAAATGAAACACACAACAAGAGAGAAAATGTAGTATTGTATATAGAGGATACCGATAAAGAGTACAAGGAAGGGCATGGAAGGGGTGGAAGAGGGACACACACACACACACACACACACACACACACACACACACACACACACACACACACACATAAATAGTAACGAGAGCACCATTACGTCGTCTACATTAGGGTTGGTACATTATGGCGTTTTTCCTCCCTCCATAATAACAAACAGTTTTACACATCAAGGGGCAGTAGAGTATCAACCAGCGAGTCATGTTTACGTCACACGCTCACACCGCCTTGACACTGTTATGACAACCTGTGCCACTCCGAGTCATGATCTAAAAGAAGGAAGTTTATGACAAGTTGTGAAGGTTGGTCCCATGGTGTGTTGTTCCGTGGTGAGGGAAAATAAATTAACTTTGGGTACAAGATAATGTTACAGAAATGATGTACACGAATTCAGAAACACGATTTATGTATTTTTATAACCCTTACTGTACCGGTTCCTGTTTCATTATTTTTTTTTCGTAACTCTTATATCTCTGTAACTGTAAATATATCTGTATTTATCCCCGTTTTAAAATAGTTTATGTATTTTTAGAAGTTTTATATATTGTATCTTCACCTGTAATCATATCTGTACCTGTATCTTTTCTAAAATAGTGTTACCTGTCACGTACCAATTTCTGTACCTGTATTTTATATCGGTTCTCTACTGTCGCTTCTGAATTAATAAATGAAGTGAAATGTCAGAACGAGTTCAAACTTCACAGTGAGACTCGACTTCCACATGTAAATTAGGAACACAACTTTGGTCTTTACACTGTAGTTTGGTTACACCCATGAACCTTTATAGAAGAATCAGTGTTTTGTGTTCAGGTCCTGTGAAGATTGGGCACCGCAACTCATTTACCTGATGATTAAACACCCTAACGCTACTGGGAGGGGGGGAGGTTAAGTTAGGTTATGCTGTTATGTTATGTTATGTTATGTTATAAGAACATAGGAATGGAGGAAAATGCAGAGGGCCTATTGGCCCAATGGCCCACACTAGGCAGTTCCATTTACACCCAACCCCTATCGCTCTTATATCCATCCAACGTATGTTTGAAGCTATCCAGCGTATTCGAGTTAATGATGTTCGGTAACTTGTTCCACTCATCCACTACTCTACTTCCAAACCAATGTTTACCTATCTCGCGCCCAAATCTAAATTTGTCTCATTTAAAACCATTGCTACAAGTTTACTCCTGGTGGATAGTTTGAGTACCTTTGTTATATCACCTTTGTTTAGCCCTGACTTCCATTTATACACCTTGATCATATCGCCCCTCACTCTACGTCTCTCGAAGGAGTGCAAATTAAGATGCTTTAACCTGTCTCTGTACTCAAGGTTCCTAATGCCCGGGATTAGTCTCGTCATCCTCCTCTGAATGCTTTCTAGGGATTCTATATCCATTCTGTAGTACGATGACCAAAACTGAACTGCGTAATTCAAGTGAGGTCTCACAAGCGCAAGATATAGTTTTAGGATAACATCGCTAGTCTTGTAACTAACACTCCTTTGTATGAACCCAAGTACTTTGTTAGCCTTGTTTCGAGCAAATACACATTGTTGTCTTGGTTTAAGATTCCTACTTATTACTCCTAAATCTTTCTCACAATAGGATTTCTCTATAACAAAGTTGTTCATCTGATATCTGGTTTCTCTGATTACATGTACTGTAGACTAAATACTTTACATTATGTTATGTAATGTTAGGTTAGGTTACTTTTTTTATTGACATTAGCCCACCCAGGTACAGGTCACTGACCCATGAGAGGGCCTGGGGGACGAAAATATACAGTAATAATAATAATAATAAAAATAATAATAATAATAATAATAATAATAATAATAATAATAAAAATAATAAAAATAATAAAAATAATAATAATAATAATAATAATAATAATAATAATAATAATAATAATAATAATAATAATAATAATAATAATACAAATTTAAAAAATTACAAAAAATAAATAAAATAAATAATAATAATAATAATAAATAAATACAAAATGGAAAACAAAATCGAAAGTGAGAAACGATATACAGTATGTAAGTTGTGTTGCCAAAGTAAGAGAAACAATTGAGACCCTGCAATTGTGTGTAAATGAGGCAGAAAGTCGGATCAGCAACCTGGGACTTGGTCACAATTTTCTGATGCCATATGGCAGCAGGGTCTACCATTAGACAACCTATTATGCTTCCAATATCTTCCCAGGCGGTAGTACCTCCCTGTTTAATCCTTTTGCGCTACCGCCCACAGGATGAGTGTGGGGTGCACAATAAAGTAGCCGCTGTAAGCGGCAAAATCAAAATCAAAATCAATCCCTGTTTGGCTAGCGTTAGGATGATTGATCTTAAGATGAAATAAATTGGGGTGCCTAATCTTCAGGTGGTGTCTCTTTTTCTCAACTAGAGACTTTCTATTTTGAATTTACAGTCAAGACCAGGTAATTCGCCTGGCAGGAGAGCCGAGCACAGGTAAGTGGGTAACCCGGCAGGTGATTCAGTTCTGTCTGTTCATTAACCATTCCTGGGATTATACCTGACCACTTAATACACCACCGACCTCACAGCCGCCTCCTCCATGCTGGTGGGTGAATGTATATACTTCTACCTTAGTGTATTGTATATACCTAATTTTAAGTATACTGTTGAGGCAGATCTTTTAATGAAAAATAATTTAAACTGGCGAACGTCTTTAAGCTCCGGAGGACTGTGACACACACACACACACACACACACACACACACACACACACACACACACACACACACACACGTGGGTTGATTGCAGGTATTGCACCTTTATAGTATCTATCACCGGGACGTGGGTATCTCAGCCGCTTCAGTTCTGCATTATGTCTGAAGTGAAGCTCAGGCAGGTGTGTTCAACTCCCCCCACACACACAGACATCCCCAGCAGGCATTCCTCTTGATTCAGCCGCTGATATACTGCACGACCTTAATGTGATTTAGCCCTCCGTTAAGGGGCCCGGCGGAGCGTGGCGAGGTGCGGCGGCCGAGTGGATACAAGGCTCGCCTTCTGTCCTAAGGATTGCTGGTTTGATCCCAGGGCACTCTCAGTCCACCCAACTGTAAATGAATAGCTAACAAGTTGGTAAGTGAAGGCTGTTCAGTGCAGCGTCGGTCATGTTGTCTTCTTGTTTACCTAAGGTTAGTCTTCAGTGTGCTGTATTGACACCATAAGGACGTTCGCCCCTCTTCTGCCTGCACTGGCGCTCTTTAACGGTAGGAGTTCAGGTTCGGTCTCTGCCTCGGCTTATGGAAGTTCGCCTACATTCTGCCAGTAAAGGAGCTATCTCTCACGGTACAGACCTCCAGCCCTCCAGCGGGGTAGTGAGGGACCTCCACTTGGTTGTATTGGTGGTGATAGATAGGACGTAGGGCGAGGCTCTCTAGATTACTTCGGGGATGTGAGGGGCGGTGGCCGTTTAGCAGTAAGTCAGGATGTGGGCGGCGGGAACGGGTCGGGGGAGGAGAAGGCGGCGGCGGCGGCTGAGAAGATGGTGGCGAAGGAACGTAGTACAGAGAAAGAGCTTTTAGTTTAACAAATTTATTGGCAGAGCTTGTAGTACAGTTGCCTATTCTGAGTAATTCAGTCAGGTCTTGACACTGAGGGTGGTATCACTTCTCACTGTCACGCAGGACAGAGGTCGACCTAGACGTTTCACTATCGACGCCATGAACGCTACACCCTATTTAAACATGTCGAGACGGATGCTACACCTAACTGAGTTTAGGTCCTGTAACACACCCACCGACGCCCTACCAGTCTGGATATTTTACTTGTTTAACGTATTCTAACCCGGCCACTGGGCGTGAAGCCCTCCCCCCCCCCTCCCCTGCCTACCACAACAACACGCGGGAGGGGACGAGAGTGATGCGTCATGTACAAGCGGGTGAACGTCACAATTTGTCATGAACTGGGCAGAGGACAGAAGGGGGAGGTGAGTAAAAAGGAGGAGGAGGTGAGATAGAGGGATAAGAAATGGAAGAAGAGAAGGATTATTTTTTTTGTGGGGGGGGGAGGATTAAATTAAACAATCCAATAAGGCGTCTCTATTGCCTTAACTAATGGACTTATTTACAGGTGAGGGATAAAAATTTCCCAAGTTGCCAAAATGACACCAATTCTGGCCGATTTTTGTTTTACGGGGATTACCCCACCCGGGCACAGGTCGGTGACCCACATCGGGGCCTGGGAAGCGAAATACCACTACTACTACTACTACTACTACTACTACTAATAATAATAATAATAATAATAATAATAATAATAATAATAATAATAATAATAATAAAATACAAAAATTAGAAAAAGATCATGAGTAAGAAACATTATATGCAATTGTGTGTAAATGAGGCAGAAAGTCAGATCAGCAACCTGGGACTTGGTCACAATTTTCGTGATGCCATATAGCAGCAGGGTCTACCATTAGACAACACATTATGCTTCCAATATCTTCCCAGGCGGTAGTACCTCCCTGTTGGTAGCTACCGACTACCTACTGCCTATACAGCCACATCTTCTAATACAGAGTGATTTATGTGCAGCAAATCACTGAAATGGCGACAATGACCAGTTGGGTAAAATGTTTGATGGAAATGAGAGAGAGAGAGAGAGAGAGAGAGAGAGAGAGAGCCAACCTACAGATGGTCGGGGGCAGTGACATAAATTTCGAACTGTGGATCTCAATATTTACCTCCACTACCCAACCAAACAAACTCCCGCCTCCCGACCTATGTTTCCACAAGTAGTTTTCAGCGATGCCTCCGTCCCTTCCTCCCTCTCTCTCTTTCTTTCTTCCTCCTATCCTTTCCACCACCTCCTTGTCCTTGCCTTCTCTCCCTCTCTTCCTCCTTTCCGTGCCTCCCTCCCCTGCCCCCTACCTTCTGTCCAACCCCACCCACTGTCCATCTACCCACCGCCCTCCCTTACACTTTCCTAACTTCTACTCCCTCCTCTCTCCTACCCTCCTCCCCTCTTTCCTCTCGTCCTCCATTATCCTGCCCCCACTCCCTCCAACGACCTCCCCTGTAAGTTTCAACGCTTTGTCACGCCACCTCCAAGCGTTCATACTACATCACGCGGAAGTCTCAACGCTCGCTACATCACACACACACACACACACACACACACACACACACATATTAACGGAAGAATTCACAACTGCACCTCAACGCCATAACGTTTACATACCTCCACGCCTCTAGACCAATTGTTCACCACCAGGGCCCTTCCCCCCCACCCCTCTTCCTACCTACCTCCGTGTTTCTCCTCCCTCCTCTCTCCTCCCTCCTCTCTCTCCTTCTCTTCCTCCATCCCTCCCTCCCTTTCTCTCTCTCCTTCTTTTCCTCCCTCCCTCTCTCTCTGTTTCTCTTCCTCTCTCACTCCCTCCCTCCCTCCCTCCGCCAATCCTGTTACTCACGACACAACGCGGAACAATTTCCAATGGTGTAAAAATGGTAAGAGTGTGGCCGTCATAAATGGCGTATAGAACACAAGGTAACAATGGCTCTACTGCGGCTACCAATAGCTCTGTTGTTCTTTTTGCTGCTGACTACGCTGTTCACGTTGCTGCTGCTACTACTACTACTACTACTACTACTATTACTGTGACTGTCGCTGCTGCACCAAACACAGCTGATAGTCCTGTCGTCCTTCCCGGGGTTGGTTCCGGATAACAAGATTAAGATACAGTCTAACCGCGAGCCACAATAGACAGTTGAGTTCTAAACCTCTTTCACACGTGTAACCCTCTCAGCTCCGGCCTCTTGTGTGTCTGTCTGTTCTAAGCTAACCTCACCTACCAGAGACACAGTATACAGTACAAGGCGATGGTGGTACACAGCGTGAGACTCGGTAAATATACTAAAGAGGAGGAGGGGAGGGGAGGGGGAGGGGAGAGGAAGGGAGGGGGTAAGAGGAGATGATCACGTCAGTCAGCTGGGCGCCCTTCCCTAGTTAGCATACGGGCGGCGTCTTGGTGTGTGACGGACGACGAGGATTATTTCCATAAATCTCAGGACTACGGACAAACCCCATGACTTATTTCTGTTGGTACAGCCGAATGGTCTCCTCCTCTCGTGTCCCCGTAGCAGCTGAGGATTAACAGGGAAAAAAATCCTAACTAGGGACCGTATCCTGATAATCCCAGCTAAATCCTGTACTGTACGATGCACCTAACCTAACCTAACCTAACCTAACCCCCCCCCCCCAGGTAGCGTTAGGAGTTTTAATCAACAGGTGAAATAAGCTGGGGGTGTTTAATATTCAGGTGATCCCATTATTCTACCACTGAACACTGGATGAGAGAACAATACAATATATACATATAATAGAGTCACAGAGGAATTTCAACGCCATATGCAGATGTAGTATATCATGTTCCCCGATAAGTGAAGATACGGTAAAGTCATAGTGTAATATTGATGCCATTTTGGTAAGATTCTGTCAGATTCTTTTTTGATCCGAAAGTCGTTTAGAATATCTAGATATGACAGACAGCTCTATGAATACCAAACAAACCTGACCTACTCACTCACTCACTAAATGAATTTTGTCACTCCGGACGCGTCAATCAATTTAGTTTAAAGCCACTTGTGACCTTACTCTTACTTGTATAATGTAACGTAGCTTAACCTGACCTATTGTTGACTATACAGGCTTAATGACGTGACCTTAAAAAGAAGTCATTTACCCAGAAATAAAGAGACACAGCAAGGACATACCAAACACAGGTACTCGTCTCGTCTTCCTTCAGGTGAGACGTATCAACATCGCCGCAGTTGCATGACTTACATATTTGATCAACAAGTGAGAGGCAGCAAGTGTCAGGACGTTGCTACAATGTCTTCACCTCTCTCTCTCTCTCTCTCTCTCTCTCTCTCTCTCTCTCTCTCTCTCTCTCTCCACAGCACTACACACACCCATACACCGTACTAAGTCCCCAAAAGCGGGCAGGTAAGGCATAATTAAGAGCTGCTGTTACCTATGTGATGGCAGTAAAAGCTTCTTGCGGTACTCAGTGAACGACTCAGGTTAACTTCCTCGTGTCTTGTGATCGTGTCGGGTTTAAGGAACCCTCTTTTTTCCCCTTTCCAGCCGTGGTATAGTTGGTAATGCCATCGCCTAATGGTCTAAGAGGTACGGTTTCGAATCATGTAATGGGTATAGTGTTCTCTCTCTCTCTCTCTCTCTCTCTCTCTCTCTCTCTCTCTCTCTCTCCAACCCAATCTACCTCAAGGTCTTACTTCCTTGGCCTTTGACCGCGGATGGAAAAATCATTAGTCTTCTTTTCAATTCCCTGGAGGGTCTGACTTACTCGACACACTTAATGAAAACATGACCTGACTGGTTCATCTGACTGGGATACCTAACTGGCACACCTAACTGGCACAAGCATTATGTCACGAAACATTACCACACCAATTTAGACAAAAAAAATACAAAGAATGTGAAAAAAATATGAAATAATAAAAAAATAAAAGATATATCACTCAGTAAAATTTAATAAAGACAAGTGGGTGACGCCTGACTATTATAACCAAGTCTATACATCATTACATACCGAAACAACCCCCCCCCCCCACATACACACACATGCAAAACTCAATCAACCATTAAACAACTCTTCCATCCATCCATCCATCCATCTCTCTAAATTCTTATTCACAAAACCATAATTGAATTGCACAGTGGATCTGGGATTGAAAGCCAAGGGTTTAATAAAATATCCTCCGGCAAACAGTTGGAATTCTTGGGTGGACGTCTGGACAAAGGTGGGCCAAGACTTCTCAGGATCCAGACCCAGGCAGCACCTCCAGTCAGCCTTCACGTAGTCCTCAGTCAGCCCTCATGTAGCCCTCACTCAGCCCACAAGCAACCCTTATTCAGCTCTCACTCATCCCTCGGTTATCCCCCAAGCAGCTCTCACTCATCTCTCAAGCAGCCCTCACCTAACCCTCATGTAGCCCTCAAGCGGCCCTCACTCAGCCCTCAAGCGGCCCTCATTTAGCCCTCAAGCGGCCCTCATTTAGCCCTCAAGCGGCCCTCATTCAGCCCTCAAGCAGTCCTCATTCAGCCCTCAAGCGGCCCTCACTCAGCTCTCACCCAGCCCTCTCTTAGCTCTCACTCAGCCCTCTCTCATTCTTCAAGCATCCCTCACTCTGCCCTCAAGCAGCCCTCACTCAAAGGAAGGAACAAATTAAAAAATGCTGAATCCAATCTAAAAATAGAAGAGGAAAATAAGATGGTCGAGTGTGCGAAATATTCTTCCTTCTGAGGTGTAATGGTGGTGGTGATGGTAATGGTGGTGGTGGTGGTAGTGGTGGTAGTGGTGGTGATGATGGTGGTAGTGGTGTTGATGGTGTGTATGGTGGTGATGATGGTGGTAGTGGTGGTGATAATGATGAGAGTGTGATGGTGGTGTAGTGGTGGTGATGATGGTGGTATGGTGGTGATATGATGATGGTGGTGGTGGTGTTAGTGGTGGTGGTGATAGTGGTGGTGGTGTGGTGGTGCTGATGTGGTAGTGGTGGTGTGGTGATGGTGGTAGTGGTGGTGATAATGATGATGGTGTGGTGGTGTTTGTGGTGTCTGTATTGATGGTTGTTGTGATGGTGATAGTGGTGATGATGGTTGTTGTTGCTGTCATCATCATCATTATTATTATTATTTCACCTAAAAGAAAAGTATACAGGTTAAATACGTGTTATGTACAAAGGTATACCTGTATATATATATATATATAATAATAAATTATATATATATATATATATATATATATACTATTCAATCAGATACTACATATGTATAAAACTGTACATATAAGGAACCTTGAACCAAGAGTACACACACACACACACACACACACACACACACACACACACACACACACGTTCCCCCTTCAGTCGTTGTCATTCAATTATTCACACTGTTGTAATATATGTGTTTCACTCTGGTCTTTCCTCCCACAAGGACCAAATCTCTTTTGCTCCTGCTGGTCGCTGCACACAAGCCACCATCAACACCACTCCATACATCACCATACACTATCACCACGCATCATCCATCCATTATCACCAACACATCATCACCACCCATCATCACCATACACTATCATCACACACTATCAACAGATGTCATCACACGCATTCTCACCACACCATCATCACCATATATTATCACCACCCATTATTACCAAACATCATCACCATACGTTTTCACCATAAATCATCACCACACATCATTACTACACATTATCACCACAGACTATCACCAAACACTATCATCAAACACTATCACCACACAGTCACCACAGATCATCACCACACACTATCACCATACATAATCACCACCTCACCACACACTACTTCATTACCACACACTATCATCACACATCACCACAACACTAACACACCACATCATCACCACAACACTATCAACACCGCACCATCAACCACACACTATCACACCATATCATCACCACAACACTATCACCATACAGCACCACCACACATCACCAGTAGTCACCATTATCACCACACACTATCACTAAACAACCACCACAGATCATCAGCAGTCACCACACATCATCATCACCACATACCACCAAACATTATCACCACACATCATCATCACCACATATCACCACACAGTATCACCACACATAACCACTATTATACTATAAAACAGGTACTAACAATATCCACCCCCATGTCACTTCCCACACAACTTCCGCATTACCAACTTTTTAACTTCTTCCTTCTTACTTTTTCCTCAACCGGATGATTTTTTTCTTTCTTTTTCCTTTTTCCACTATACTTAATTTCATGTTATTATTGTGTTTGAAATTATTATTATTTATTAGAATGTCTCTACGTCAAACAAGTCTGATTTTTCACAAGCCAAGTTATTTCAGTCTTGTGCTTATGATATATCCGTCTGTCTGTCTGTCTGTCTGTCTGTCTGTCTGTCTGTCTGTGTGTGTGTGTGTCTGTCTGTCTCATTCTCTTTATAAATATTTTTTCTTTATTTCCTTCTTTATGTCTAATTTCTTATTTACTTCCTATAGTTATCATTGTTTTTTGTATTTTTCCTCTTCGTCTTCGTGTTTCATTCGTCCTCACCCCCTACACGATACCTCCAGTGTAGGCTTAACACTTGTGTGTGAGGAAGGGCGTCCTGTCCTTCCCTTCACTTCACACCTTCTCCACTAATCCAATCTCTCTCTCTATGTCTTTCCGTCTCTCCTCTCTCTCTCATTCACCGTCTCTCTCATTCTTCTTCTCTCCTTCCTAACTTACTCACTCACATTCACCCTTTCTTCCTTCTCTCCTTTCCCCCTCCTTCTTTCCCTTTCCTTACCTTTCACCCCCTTCCCTCTCCCTCTCCCTGTCCCATAATACCCGTCGTTCAGTATCCTCCCTCACTTCCTCTATTTTCACCCTCACCGCCCCGCCGATGACGTCCAATCCATCATCTCAGACCCATCTTAAGAGGGTAGATGCGCCTAAATACTACGCCCCTTGTGTACTCAGTTCAACCTTAATGTATGCTAATATCTTCCGTCCTTTAGTAATTTTCATCAACTTTTCTTTTAATTTACCTCCATTTTAACCACTATCTGTCGTGTTGCTACGGTATCTGTCTTGTTGCTACCGGTATCTGTCTTATTGCTACCGGTATCTGTCTTGTGCTACCGGTATCTGTCTTGTTTTACCGGTATCTGCCTTTTTACTCGTATCTGCCTGTTGCTACCGGTATCTGCCTTGTTGCTACCGGTATCTGTCTTATTGCTACAGTATCTGTCTTGTTGCTACCGGTATCTGCCTTCTATTGCTACCGGTATCTGTGTTGCACGATTGTCTTATTGCTACCGGTATCTGTCTTGTTGCTACCACTATCTGTCTTGTTGCTCCGGTATCTGCCTTGTTGCTACCGGTATCTGCCTTGTTGCTACCGGTATCTGCCTTGTTGCTACCGGTATCTGTCTTGTTGCTACCGGTATCTGCCTTGTTGCTACCGGTATCTGTCTTTTTACCGGTATCTGTCTTGTTGCTACCGGTATCTGCTCTTGTTGCTACCGGTATCTGTCTTGTTGCTACCGGTATCTGTCTTCGTTGCTACCACTATCTGTCTTGTTGCTACCGGTATCTGTCTTTGCTACCGGTATCGTCTTGTTGCTACCGGTATCTGCCTTGTTGCTACCTATCTGTCTTGTTGCTACCGGTATCTGTCTTGTTGTTACCGGTCTGTCTTGTTGCTACCGGTATCTGCCTTGTTGCTACCGGTATCTGTCTTGTTGCTACCGGTATCTGTCTTGTTGCTACCTATTCTGTCTTGTTGCTACCGGTATCTGCCTTGTTGCTGCAATCTGTCTTGTTGCTACCGGTATCTGCCTTGTTGCACCGGTATCTGTCTTGTTGCACCGGTATCTGTCTTGTTGTTACCGGTATCTGTCTTGTTGCTACCGGTATCTTTTGTTGCTACCGGTATCTGTCTTGTTGCTACCGGTATCTGTCTTGTTGCTACCGGTATCTACCTGCCTCGCCACCACGCCTCCACATCCATACCACAACCACCGTGCCACCACCATCACCATACACCACCATATACCTACTCTAAAGCACTATCATCACCATCATACTACCACACTAACACACCACCACCAAAAACGCTCCTACTCTAGCACGCCACCACCATCACACCAACACCACGATGATCCACCACCACCATCATACTACCACTCTACTACACCAGATACCACCACACCACCACTACACCATCACACCACACCACCACCACACCACAACTACACCATCATACCACCACCACACCAGCACCACAATGATGCACCACCACCATCATGCTACCAATCTACTAAACCGAACTACCATCACACCACGACCACACCATCACACCACCGCACCATCACATCACCACCACACCACCACACTGTCACCACCACATCACCGCAATAAAGCACAGGAACCAGTAACTCGTCGTAGGTCATCGCGGCTTCTTGAGTATCCAGGCAAAACTGAGGAACCTTTGATGGCCAGGTACCGGCCGGAGGACTTGAGTACCTGCCTGCCGGGGGCCTCAAGTACCCACACAGGTCGAGGCCTTGACGATCCGCCCACCAACACCACCAACACGGAGACAGATATTACTTCTTGAGGAAGGAGGGAGGAGGAGGAGGAGGAAGGAGGAGGAGGAGGAAGTGTAAATGTGGAGGAGGAGGAGGATGAAACAGCTAAGTGGGAGGAGATACTGAAAGGGAAGAATTAAGAGAAATGAAGATGGGGAAGGAGGAGGAGGAGGGAGAGAATGATGAATGTAAAGGGCAGGAGGTGGAGAGTGAGGTGGTGGAGGAGGTGGTGGTGGTGGTGGAGGAGGTGGTGGGAGGTGGAGAGTGAGGTGGGTGGAGGACGTGGAGAAAGACTAAAGATGGGAGAATGAGGTGTAAGAGGAATTAAGAGATTAAGGTGGAGGGAGAAAGGAGGGAGATGGAGGGGGGAGAAAAGAGGATATTTAGAAGGCGTGGGGGGGAGAGGAGGCAGGATATACATAGAACGGCAGATATAAGTCTCTCTTAGGACTAATCCTGCAAAAGTAATCTCTCTCTCTCTCTCTCTCTCTCTCTCTCTCTCTCTCTCTCATAAAGAAGAAGAAGGAGGAGGAAAAGATATGGGCGTGAAGAAAGGACAAGGGAGAGGGAATGGAGGGGGCGTGAGGGGGGAAGAAGGAAGAGCCGGGGGGAGGAGGGGGGGGGAATTCCTGTAGGTGGTCCAGCACACAAATTCGTCAGTCATAATATCCGTAGCTCGACCCTGTGAAGACGATGTTTTTTCACCAGCCTCCTGTGATATGGCCAGGAGAAGGAAGAAGAGGGTTGTCATCTTTCTCTTCTTCCTCTTCCTGTTGCTGTTCCTCCTCCTCCTCCTCCTCCTCCTTCTCCACCTCCTCTTGATGTTGTGACTGTACCTCCTCTAGGCAAATTGTACTACAATCTTTGTCAATAAATTTGTTAAACTAAAAAATTCCTCCTCTTATTGTTGTTGTTGCTGGATTACCTCTTCTTCCTCCTCCTCTTGATATTGCTACTGTACCTCCTCTTATTGCTGTTGCTGCTGCTCCTCCTCCTCCCCTCTTTCTTTCGTCTACTTTTCACTCCGTTTTACTTTTTTTCACACTTCAATTCTCATCAATAAAAAGGAGTAAAAAGAGAACAGTGTCGCCCAGCTGCCTACAGGGTATTATCCCCCCCCGGCCCACTGTGTTGGTGGAGGACACACCACACACACACACACACACACACACACACACACACACACACACACGAGAGAGAGAGAGAAAAAGTGGGAAATCACACGTGTTTACGTAAAAGATGAAGTTGATGAAATATTTTTTTTTAATTTGCATGACTCGCTGGCTATGTTTACATGTGTGTAGGGTGTGTGTGTGTGTGTGTACTCAGGCAATGTAATGTAGATGTACTGCGGATTACGTGTACATCAGGGTCGTGCGTGAGCTCTGTACTGTACATAGGAGACACGTTTAAGTACAGTCCTTATTGGCTATGTGTATAAATCACCTTCAGAAGAGCAACCCATTCTCCCTTACAGTGCTGGAAGGGAAGGGAGGGGAGGGGAGGGAGAAGGTTGGAGTGGGGAAGGGGGAGGGAAGGAAGATCGAGTGAAGGGAAGAGTGGTGGAGATGGAAAGTAGTGGAGGGAGGGAGGAGGAGGGTAGGGAAGAGAGAAGGTGCCTCTGATAATCTTTTCTACTTCTTCCCTACCCACTGCTCTCCCTACTCCATTTCTTTCCCAACTCCTCTTCCCACTCCTTCCCTTCCCACTCCTTCCCTCCATACAGAAACATATTAAACAAACTCAACACACCTTAACTCAACACACCACCCGGACCCTCCCAACACTAGGGGGTCGAAGAGACACATTGCCCAGACGTGTACTACTGACCGACTTACCTGGTGACAATGTGTTGAGAAAACCTGTATCTTATTTTAATCTCTGTTATTATTATTTATAGCTGTCTGGGTTTTCCTTTAGTTAATAACACAGCCGAACATAATCAAAAGCTAATATTCAATATAAACATAAATACACTGATTGAGCACAACTACACTGACGCTTTCTTCACACTGATCACTCTACACTGTCACAATAAACAACAATACCTCCCTTTCTTTAAATCATCTCTTAAAAAAAATATCTATTGTCTAAGTATTAATATTCTTGTAGTACCTATTTTATATTCTTGTTTATATTGTACCACCAGAACCATTATAGCAGAGATTATCATGTAGATAGAAAGAAATTACCATTGCAATAAATATATTTGTTGACTAGACATGATACTGACAGCTCTGTCCTCTTGTTCCAACCCATGTTGTACTGCTTCCCTCCCTTATCATATTTATGTATATCAACACCGCTGTAAAATATGTATATACTTATAATATAAAAGTAAAAAATAAATAAATAAATAAATAAAGTGATAACCGTGGTAACATACTGATATGTTCTTATTACCACCATGCTATGTGTACTATTCCAGATGATACTAAATGTTACATAATACTTCCTTCAGATAAATGTACTGTATATATCAGGTGCCTACAGGAGAGCTTAGGCTCTCAACTGGCTCAGCCATGTTAATATTGTTATTGTTATCGACACTGTACTGTATCTGTGTTCTTCTGGCTAAATAAACTAGGCTGATTCTCCACATCTGAGAGCAGTTGGCGGCCATTGTTGTGACCAGATAGAGAAGAAATAGGAGAAAAAAAATCTAAACGGCTAACAACAACAACAACAATAGTAGTAATAATAATTACAACAGCAGCAGCAGCAGCAGCAGTAACAACAACAATAATAATGACAACACAAATAGAGATAACAAATATATATATATATATATTTTTTTTTTTAAATTACAAAAACGAATTATGACCAATGGTTCCGAAATTTCAGTTGCGTCTGATATGAGAGGGTAGAGACCCTCCCTCTACCCCACCCAACACCCTTCCCCCTCATCCAACTCCGCACCCCTATCTCTCCTACCCCTCTTTACCCCCACTGAACCCCCATCACCCCTCTCTACCACACCCAACTCCCTTCCCCCACCCAACCCCCGCGCCCCTACCTCTCCTCCCCCTCCACGCTGGGTATCCAATTTCATCAATTATACAGCACCTCCGCTTCTCATTATGCATGCAGCAAAAAATCACAGCAGATGAAGCCACTGACGTCATAGATTATAGTTTACAAAATGAAAATATCAGACAATAATAATAATAATAATAATAATAATAATAATAATAATAATAATAATAATAAAATAATAATAATAATAATAAAATAATAATAAAATAATAATGATAATAATAATAAAATAATAATAAAATTATAAAATAATAATAATAATAATAATAATAATATATTACACAAATACTTCATTCTTTAATCAATAACATATTAGCGACAGATGACACAAAAATGACACCTCCATCGAAATTCTGCCACAACGAATGACACACCTACGTAATTTAAGCTAAAAATGCATTAAACATACCTAAAAATAATAATCTCTCGGTAACTTGCAATTTCGTGCAATATTAACGTTGAGCCGAGAGCTGGTCAGCAACAAGCGCCAATTTGCAGTTTCAACTTAAATCCTGGAATTAGAATATGCGGAGCTGAGCCTCGCAGCAGCTCATGAGGCAAAAGTGAATATTCTCTATAATATTTATGACCAGTTGGCCTCACACGGAGCATAAACCGAGTGACTTACTACGTGTTATCCATCACCAGATTATTGGCTAAATCCTTAAATTGGATTAAGACTTTAGGAGGGTAATATACTGGATTAGTCTTAGGCAAGGCAAGGAATTGGAACACACATTTTGATAAGGCAAGGAAAAAATAAAACAGGATTGGTCTTGGGTAAATCCAGAAATTAGATTATTTTGAATTAATCCCGAAATTGGATATTATTTGATAAACCTGAAAGTGGGATTAACTTTCATAAATCCACAAATTGGACTACGTATGATAAATCCAAGTACGTTCTAATATTTATCCATCTATCTGTGGATAAGTGGATTATTTCTTTCCTAAACCCTAGATTACGGTTAACAAATCCCAAAATCTGTCTATAGTTTACAAATCCTAAAATCTCAAGATAAATACTAGGTAGAGTTGGCTGTTACAAGTAATCCCTCCTAGCTAATCCTCAGCACCTACACTTCTGATCACTCAGTGTAACTCACAAACGAAACTCACGACTTGACAAGGAACTAAAACGAATGGGACCGTTTCGTTAGGTTAGGTTAAAATAGGTTAGGTTAAAATAGGTTAGGTTAAAATAGGTTAGGCTAAATTAGGTTAGGTTTGGGTGTTTAATTGATCGTCAGGTGAAACACGCGGGGTTCCTGACCTTCACCTGACCCCAATACTGGGCCAAATTCTCATACAACTTTAATGATAACTGAATAACCTCATAAATAAAACTAAATTAAACCCATTAAAACTGAACAACATCAATAAATATAATCACTTTACAACTCACAGTAATTCCAAGTTAAAAGGTTACATTTTATCAGTGGCTGAACCATCCATAATATACAAGGATATATCAGGATATACAGTATATTAGAATATATTAGGAGGATAAAGTCTATCTAAACTAATTTACATATGAAATATAACTTTGTGAACGAGACTTGGATAACATATACGTAGTGATAACACATCAGTGAAATATATCTGGTGTTAATATTGCATTAAAATATATCCATGTATAAATTATATGATACTTAAAATTCTTATTACAGATACGATATATATATATATATATATATATATATATATATATATATATATATATATATATATATATATATATATATATATATATATATATATATATATATATATATATATATATATATATATATAATATATATATATATATATATCTTATAACTGATGGGAACCCTGTGCTTTCTCTTCCTGTGTCATCAGCATACCTAGATCACGCGCACCCACAGTGACGACGCCATATATATATATATATATATATATATATATATATATATATATATATATATATATATATATATATATATATATATATATATCATGTAGATCCACAATGAAAACGTGCATAAGATAAATCTTGATAAAATCACACGGGAAAAGCTCCTCTACGTGTGTGTTGGTGTGGGGATTAGTGGATGACATCATTATGACCTGACCTCACGTTTTTAAGGTCACCCTGTATATTTAAGCCTCTCTCTGTCCATGTAATCTACACTCACCTGGCTGTCATGGGTCACTACACTCACCTGGCTCTCATAGGTCACTACACTCACCTGGCTCTCATAGGTCACTACACTCACCTGGCTGTCATAGGTCACTACACTCACCTGGCTGTCATGGGTCACTACACTCACCTGGCTCTCATAGGTCACTACACTCACCTGGCTCTCATAGGTCACTACACTCACCTGGCTGTCATAGGTCACTACACTCACCTGGCTGTCATAGGTCACTGACACTCACCTGGCTGCCACTACATCACTACACTCACCACCTGGCTGCCATACGCCTACACTCACACGTCACTCACCTGGCTGCCACTACACTCACCTGGCTGCCATACGTCACTACACTCACCTGGCTGCCACACACACCTGGCTGTCATAGGTCACACACCTGGCTGCCACTCACCTGGCTGTCACTACACTCACCTGGCTGCCATACGTCACTACACTCACCTGGCTGCCATACGTCACTACACTCACCTGCTGCCATACGCCACTACACTCACCTGGCTGCCATACGCCACCACATACGCCACTTCACTCACCTGGCTGCCATACGTCACTACACTCACCTGGCTGCCCGTCATAACTCACCTGGCTGCCATACGTCACTACACTCACCTGGCTGCACTACCTGGCTGTCACACTACACTCACCTGGCTGCCATACGTCACTACACCACCTGGCTGTCACACACACTCACCTGGCTGTCATAGGTCACTACACTCACCTGGCTGCCATACGCCACTACACTCACCTGGCTGCCATACGTCACTACACTACACCTGGCTGGCTGCCATACGTCACTACACTCACCTGGCTGTCATAGGTCACTACACCTCACCTGGCTGCCATACGTCACTACTCACCTGGCTGCCATACGTCACTTCACTCACCTGGCTGCCATACGTCACTACACTCACCTGGCTGCCATACGTCACTCACACGTCACCTACCTGGCTGCCATACGTGCATACGTCACACTCACCTGGCTGCCATACGTCACTACACTCACCTGGCTGCCATACGTCACTACACTCACCTGGCTGCCATACATATACGTCACCTATAGGTCACTTCACCACCTGCTGCCATACGTCACTACACTCACTCACGCTACACTCACCTGGCTGCCATACGCCACTACACTCACCTGGCTGCCATACGTCACTACACTCACCCTGGCTGTCATAGGTCACTAAACTCACCTGGCTGCCATACGTCACTACACTCACCTGGCTGCCATACGCCACTACACTCACCTGGCTGCCATACGTCACTACACTCACCTGGCTGCCATACGCAACTAAACTTACCTTCATGTCACCTTGCTGTCACAGGTAAAGGTTACATCACTAATGTCTAACGAAATAAATTACAGTTCACGACTTTACTCTCATATTAATATTTTATTAATCTTTGTTTCCTCTGAGGTAAAACTCCATTAAAATAAAACTTTCCAACAGGTGCATAGTGAACAAATGCATCACCTAAAGATTAGTCACTTCAGGTTAGGTTAGTGTTAGGTTAATTAACCCTAAGGTGAAATAACCAGGTGTGGGTAATGTTCAGGTAAACAGAATAAACTAAAAAATTAATTTTACACTCAGCACATTATATTTCATCAGGAAATCATGTAACACACTTTACCTGGAAGAGGTTTAATTATGGACAGACAGACAGACGGACAAAACAGACAGACAGACAGAAACATTAACTCAATATACCCCACAATATATAAGCAGTGATAAAGAAAACCGATTTGTATTACGTTTGCCATATCAGTTATAGTGGAAAAAAATACAAAATAATACAGTATATGACGGTAATGGCTGGCTGTACCCACACGTAGTCATCATCCTAATCTTGTCCATTACAAAATATTAGTAATTAGTCATGGTAAATCTGTACAGCTGTTAACTAAATCCTCTGTAACATCAAATAGCGTCACCCTCCAAAAGTTTTGTTATCAGCATGTAGTTATTCAGCACAAATATCTCGTTAACATCAACAATATTTCGTTAACAACAACAATATTTCGTTAACATCAAAATTATCTCGTTTACATCAACAATATTTCGTTAACATCAACAATATTTCGTTAACATCAAAATATTTCGTTAACATCAACAATATTTCGTTAACATCAAAATATTTCGTCAACACCAACAATATTTCGTTAACATCAACAATATTTCGTTAACATCAAAAATATTTCGTTAACATCAAAAATATTTCGTTAACTTCAACAATATTTCGTTAACAACAACAATATTTCGTTAACATCAACAATATTTCGTTAACATCAAAAATATTTCGTTAACTTCAACAATATTTCGTTAACATCAACAATATTTCGTTAACATCACAAAAGTCTCCATCATCATATAGATTATCCAGCTATCATGGATATTTCACCCAACGTAGAACTAAAATGGATTAACGAGAAACGATCATTTTCCAACTCTAAAACTCTGAAATTATACATACATACATACATACATACATACATACATACATACATACATACATACAGTACACAATACTAACATATGGTGCGAGGCTTTCAGAGTGTGACAGCGACAGAATGTTTTACTTTGGCTCAGTGGGGCATCAGTGTGTGTGTGTGTGTGTGTGTGTGTGTGTGTGTGTGTGTGTGTGTGTGTGTGTGTGTGTGTGTGTGTGTGTGTGTCAATTACACTGTACAATGAAACCTCTATTTAACGGACTATACGGAAAGGAAAATCCGTTATATCGAGAGGTCCGTTAGATGCAAAACCTCCAGTTAACGAATTATATAAAGATGAAATTCCGTTATATCGAGTATCCGTTAAATACGAAGCCCCTGCATATAACGCATTATATGGTGGGTGATAAATCCGTTATATGGAGGTTTCACTGTAGGGAGATGG